>NW_006924369.1:12081-14102 GCF_000298275.1 Orycteropus afer afer
AAATATCCTTCCTTGAAATACCATACTGGATAATTTACTGGATTTAGATGAAATATATGGATTAATTTGGAGAGAGGTGACACCTTTGGAACATTTAATGTTTCTATTCATGAATATGATACAGGTCTCTCTTCAGTCATTCTAAAGTTTTATATAGCTTTTGTAAGATTAATACCTAGATGCTTCATAATTTTGTTGTTTTTATTATGTTTATTTCTTATGTACTTTCTAACTGATCACAGGTGTTTTTTAATTCCTAGACACATTACAGATATTTCTGCTTTTATATATTATGTTGTTGTTATGTGCCATTGAGTTGGATCTGACTCATAGCGACCTCTCCTTGGGTTTCCAAGGCAGTATCACTACGGAAGTAGATTGCCCAACTTCCTTCCAAGGAATGGCTGGTGTGTTTGAACTGCCAGCCTTCTGGTTAGCAGTCAAGAGCTTTGGGCACTGTGCTACCAGAGCTCATTTTATATATTATAAATTTAAAAAATATTTTTCTAATTGTTTATTGCTAGTAAAGAGAAAATACATTGGTTTTTGTAGATTGATTTTATATCTAGAAAACTTGTTTAACTCTCTTATTCTAAAATTTTATCATTTTACATGGGTTTTCTTTGTAAACACTTATACTGTCTTCAATAACTATAATCCTATATCTTGTCTTCCAATTCTTAGACTTCATGCCATAGATATTAGAATACAACCTGCAATGCTGTGTTGAACAGCAAGGTGATTGCATGTGTTCTTGCTTAGTTTCTGCCTTATGGGGACAGTTTCTAAGGTTTCCCAAATGAGATAGCCTTTATCAAGTAAGTTAAATTTCCACTAGAATTAGATTTCTAATAACTTTGTGTGGTAGTTAAGTTTGTGTGTCAACTTGGCTGGGCCCGACTGAGTGACTGGGCTGCTGGACGTAATAATCCTCATGATGAACTGGCAATCCATGCTGGAATCTACTGTGAGCAGCTGAGTAGCTGCCTTAGGGATGTAATCTCCTTCTTGTACCGAAGGAGAAGCCTTGGGGAATGATCTGTAGCTTATAGCACACTTAACCCTTGCACATAACTGTGTCACTGTTAAGTAGCCTGCCATGCTTTGCCAAACTTGGAACTTTCAATGGACTTGAATTAATGGCCTGCCATGTGGTTTGGTAACATCAGGACTGTGTCTTTTTACTTGTCAACCTTGGGTTTGTCAGTCTCAGCAGCCAGCAGCTATATGAGTGAAGAAAAGCCTCTAGCTTCAGTGGGCCGGGAGCAGAAGACAGAGCTGAAGTCCAAGGTTGAGGGGTTTTCACCCAGCCCCTAGAGCCGGGCAGTCGGACCTCAGACTTAAAGCCTCCAAACGGTTAGGGAATAAACTCTGGTTTGTTCAAGCATCCCATTTGTGGTATATTCTTTTCAGAGTGTCACTAGGTGACCAGAACATTTTATAAGACAAGCTTGAAGTATTTATTGAAATTTTGTATGTATGTATTCTACACCTCAATAATTTTACTACCATGAACATATCTTAGGGAATCTCTTAGATAGGTACAGAAGAAGACATGTATGAAGACATGTATGAGAATACTCATCACAGCTTTGTTTGGGAGCAACCTGAAATGCCCATATATAAAGGAAAGGATAAATGAAATGTGTATTGTGCAATAAAATGTTTTGTACTATTCAGGAGGAATGTACTTATCTTAAATGAGAAAAAAATAAAAAAGCAGAATGATATTCTTTTTTTTTTTTTAAATTGTGATTTGGGTGAAGATTTACAGAGCAAATTCACTTTCCATACAGCAATTCACATATACTTTGTCTCATGTCATGGACCACAGTTTACCACAATGCAACAGCTCCCCTCCCACTTCCTCTCCATAGTTACCTCTTCCCAGTGTCCATCCTTCCATATACTCCTGCCTCCTGAGCTGTCTCCCTGTGCATAAGCAGCCCTTCTTTCTCCTATGATTGTTCTCTCCAAGGAGTGTATCTACTTGAGGTAAATGTTCAACTCATATGCCTGTA
>NW_006924370.1:0-2260 GCF_000298275.1 Orycteropus afer afer
TGATATGGATTGACAAAGAAGCTGTAACGAAGGGCTCAAATACAGCAAGGACTGTGATGATGGTCCACGACCAGGCTATGTTTTGTTCTGTTGTACACAGGGTCTCTATGAGTTGGAGTTGACTCCATGGCATCTAACAACAACTATGTGCCTGGCACTTAATATATATAAATCTATGTTCTTAAAGTTCATCATCAAGTCATATAATTCTCACACGAGCCCTATGGGATAGAAAACATTATTACCTACATTTTTTTTTTACACAAAAATCCTGAGGCAAAGATACATTAATAACTTGCTCAAGGTCACACAGAAAGGTAATGGTGGCACCAGTATTAAAACCAAAATAGTCTGACTCCAGAGCCACTTCTCTGAAACCTGAAATATACTGTACCCTGATTTGTTAACTGCAACACCATTTATAATATCAAAAAAGTGAGGGAAAAAACTGTCTATCCATTAGTAGGGAATATAGCACATACACACAATTGAATATTGTGCAGCCTAGTGCTTAACCAGAATCTCCCCACCTTGTTTTTTTTCTTAAAAATAACAGTTTACAAACATGACATTGTCCATGAAAATGAAAAGCTAGCTTCTTAGGCTGGCTCCACTGAAATTAAAATGAAAAGAGAGTGTAGATGAAATGACTATGTAGTTAGTAACATACTTATTTTGATTAAATAAACAATGGGATAGAAGAGTGTTGAAAATCTCTTTATCTTAGAATTTTGAGAGTAGAGGTAAGTGAAACCTTTTATGATTTTTCACGTCTAACCTCCATCTCTCACACAAGAAAAACAAAATTTTCACAAGGCTGTTGACTCCAATGCTAACAGCAAACATCAGTGGGGTCTAACTGTATTTCCACTGACCACAAGCAGTTTGAAGCTAGATTTACAGATCACATATCGTTTCATGCTGATCATTGGCCTGTGAAAAACCTGCAGTCCTACTGGGCATAGAATTTGAAGATTGGTGTGCCTATCCAATTTGAATGGAAATTGAGGTTTCTTTTGGATCTGTGTGCCTGGGTCCAAACTCCACAGGCATATGGGCAACTGGGCAATGGAACAGGAAATGAGCGCAAGGTTGGTTGTAGCGCATGCAGAATGGGTGTCCCGTCAGTGCCAGAACAAAATATGAACAGGAAAGAAACCAGTATACAGGATCATTTAGTCCCATTTGAGTCTGTCACATGAGGAACTCAAGCCTGTGAAAATTTAATACATGTTCAATTGCACATCTCTGAATGAGCACATGAGTCACAGTGAAGACAGAACATCTGGATGAGAGAATGAATTGTCCTCTTTTTATTATTTTTAAATAATTATTGACATATGAGTCACATTTTAAAAAGTTAACAAAATACTTTCAAATCCATTATCCCATTTGATGCTCACAACAATCCTGAATGGTAGGTAAAATATTCAGTACATTAAACAACAGCTGCCTCAAAAAGCAATATTTGTATAGTACAATGTCTTTCAATTATATTACCTCATTTGTTGCCCATAATTCAAAGAAGTAGCTATAAAGAATCAATGCTCCCATCTTATAGCTAAGAAAACTTGAGGCTCAAAGAAGAAGAAGAAGAGACCTATGAATTCACAACTAGTATGCAATAGTACCAGGACCTGAACCCTAGTGTTCTAATTCTAGGTCCATCCTTTCAAAATCACCACTCAGCCTTGGACTTTCAGCAAGATGGTGGAATAGGCAGATAAGCTACACAGATTCTCTGCAACAAAGCAATGATAAAGCAATTGAAACTAATACAGATGATCCTGGAACACTGAGCTTAGAAGAGAAGGATAAAGAAGGGGATTAAGTACTAACTGGTAGAAGAATCTGAATGAAAACAGTGAGTAAGGAGACAAATGGAAGTGCAGACTGCTGACTGTCCTTAGGGTACAGCCATTTTGAATATTTACAAGCAGCATCCAGGTAGTACCCTAAGGCTCAGCTCTGCTCATGATGGACTACATGGGCAAGGACTGCACTGGTGCTTGAAAACCAGAAAGCAAAACAATGAAGAAGGAGACAAACAGAGCTGGGGACTGCCAGCTGTCCTGGTGGTACAGCCATTTTGACTATTTGCAAGTGGCCCAGCCATTTTGAATATATGCAAGTGGCATTCTGACCTGAGCAGTGACCTATGAATAGACTCCACATGTGGAAGACAGCACAGGCAACTGCATTGAAGGTTGACTACTAGAAAGGTGCGATATTCCCCTTGTTACTCTTATACTCCACCCCT
>NW_006924370.1:2688-3902 GCF_000298275.1 Orycteropus afer afer
AGTTTTTGTTCTCTTGTTTTTATTTTTTGATGGTTTTCATTGTACTTATTTTTTTAATTAATTTTTGTCTAAATGAGTGGGAGATACCAACTGTTCCCACACAATCCAACTATACCTGCACCTCCTGCAGCCCCATTCACTGCTTAAGGGCCATCACTTGTTCCTGCATCAATACCAACTCAATGCACCCTCAACTGCTCTTTGTGGAAAGCTAACAGAGATCTGTGCACATACTCTCATTCTCTATCACACCCACCAGAAGACAGGTGGTAAGAGCCTAAGTGCTGCCAACTAGTGAATAGAGGAGCACAGTACCATGTTCACACAGATTTATCAAAATAAAATAAAGGGAAAATATCTCATGTGAATTACTCAAAACACAACCTCAAACTAAACATAAATAAAACAACATCATGATTTTCGAGGACAACTGACCATTCCACTCCAAATAGAGAAGAAAGATAAAGTAATATAAACAAAGTACAAGGATACAGAACCAGAAAACATCTCTGAGGAGAAAGCAGCATCAGAACTCACTGATAAAGAAATCAAAAGAATTACATTCAGGTACTTTTGAAGGACTGAGAAATAGTCAAGAAAAACACTGAGAAGACCAAGGAAACAAAGACAAGATTAAGGAACACACAGAAACATTTCTAGAACAATTTAGGAAAACAATACAAGAACAAATTGACAAAATAAACAAAAAATTAGAATTGATATAATAAAAAAAATCCAGAAGATTCCTACTAAGATCTCAGAAATAGATAACACATAGAATGGGCAAAGAAGTAGAATCAAATCAGTGGAAGACAGAATTAATGACATTAAAGACAAATACCTCGATACTACTTTGTTAAGGGATCAGTCAGACAAAAGATCAAAACACAATGAAGAAAACTTAAGATTCATGTGGATACTATCAAGAAGAATAACCTTCATAAATTTGGAATTCCAGAACAGGAAGAGACAAATAAAACTACAGAGAGAATTGTCAAAGATGTGCTGGAGGAGAATTTCCCAAATATGATGAAAAATGAGAAGATATCCATTCAAGAAGTTAAATGAACCACAAAGGAAAATCACCAAGATATATCATAATCAAACTCACCAAAGGCAAAGCCAAAGAAAGAATTCTGAAAGCAGCATGAGAAAAATAAAACGTTAGCTACAGAGTGCAATCAATAAGACTAAGCTCTGTCTTCTCAGCAGAA
>NW_006924370.1:4597-7810 GCF_000298275.1 Orycteropus afer afer
GGGCTTTCACCCAGCCCCTAGAGCCTGGCACTTTGAACTTGGACTTAAAGCCTCCACACTGTAAGAAAATAAACTCCTGTTTGTTAAGCCCATCCCATTTGTTGTATATTATTGTCTGGTTCTAGGTAACCAGAACACTAACCAAGAGTAATATACATAGCAAAACTGTCTTTGAGATATGATGGTGAAATTAGGATATTTTGAGATAAATGGAAATTAAGGGAATTTGTGAAAACCAGACCAACCTTAAAATAAAGGTTGAATAAGACCGATGACATATTCATTCCAAATACCATTTTTCAACAAAATAAACAATATCTATATGTGTGGACTTTGCCATATGGAATACACAGGAATCAGACTGACTATATTTGTGGCAAGAGGTGATGGAGAAGTTCAATATCTTCAGCCAAAACAAGGCCAGGAGCTGATTGTGGAACAGACCATCAACTTCTCATATGCATGTTCAAGTTGAAGTTGAAGAAAATTAAAACAAGTCCATGAGAGCCAAAATATGACCTCGATAATATCCCACCTGAATTTAGAAACCATCAAAAGAATAGGTTTGATACATTGAACACCAGTGACCAAAAAACCAGAGGAATTGTGGGATGACATCAAGAACATCATCCATGAAGAAAGCAAGAAGTCATTAAAAAGCAAGAAAGGAAGAAAAGACCAAAATGGATATCAGAAGTGACCCTTTTGAGTGGAGAGTAGCTAAAGCAAATGGAAGAAATGACAAGATAAAGGAGCTGAACAGAAGATTTCAAAGAGCAGCTCGAGCAGACAAAGCTAATTATTATAATGAAATGTGCAAAGACCTGGAGTTAGAAAACCAAAAAGGAAGAAACACTCAGCATTTCTCAAGCTGAAAGAACTGAAGGAAAAATTTAAGCCTCGAGTTGCAATATTGAAAGATTCTGTGGGCAATATTGAATGATGCAGGAAACATCAAAAGAAGATGGAAGGAATACACAGAATCACTGCACCAAAAAGAATTGGTTGATGCTCATCCATTTCAGGAGGTGGCATATTATCAAGAACTGATGATACTGAAGGAAGAAGTTGAAGTTTCATTGAAGGGGCTGGTGAAGAACAAAGCTCCAGGAATTGATGGAATATCCATTGAGATGTTTCAACAAATGGATGCTGGGCTGGAAGCCCTCACTCAGCTATGCCAAGAGAATTGGAAGACAGCTACCTGGCCAAATGACTGGAAGAGATCCATATTTGCACCCATTCCAAAGAATGGTGATTCCAGAGAATGTGGAAATTATTGAACAATATCTTTAATATCACATGCAAGTAAAATATTACTGAAGATAATTCAAAAATGGTTGCAGCAGTATATTCACAGAGAGCTTCCAGAAATGCAAGCTGGATTCAGAAGAGGATGTGGAATGAGGGTTATCATTGTTGATGTCAGGTGGATCTTAGCTGAAATCAAAGAATACCATAAAGATGTTTATTTATGTTTTATTGACTTTGCAGAATCATTCAATTGTGTAGATCATAACAAATTATGGATAACATTGAGAAGAATGGGAATTTCTGAACACTTAATTATACTCATAAGGAACCTGTGCAAGATTAAGAGACTGTCACTTAAACAGAACAAAGGGATACTGCATGTTTTAAAATCAAGAAGGGAGTTAGTCAGGGTTGTATCTTTTCACCATACTTATTCAATTTGTATGCTGAGCAAACAATCTGAGAAACTGGATTATATGATGAAGAATGTGCCATCAGGATTGGGGGAGGATTCATTAACAACTTGCAATATGCAAATGACACAACTCTGCTTGCTGAAAATAAGGATGACTTGAAACACTTACTGATGAAGACTGAAGACTACAGTCTGCAGTATGGATAAAGAAAACAAAATTCCTCACAAATGGTCTAATAAACAGCTTCACAATAGATAGAGGAAAGATTGAAGTTGTCAAGGACTTCATTTTACTTGGTTCTACAATCATCACCAATGGAAGCAGCAATCAAGACACCAGATGACATATAGCATTGGGCAAATCTGCTGCAAAGGACCTCTTTCAAGTGATGAAGAGCAAAGATGTCTCCTGGAAGACTAAGGTGCACCTAACCCAAGCCATGGTGTTTTCAATCGCCTCTCATGCATGTGAGAGCTGGACAATGACTAAGGAAGACTGAAGAAGAGTTGATGAAGAAGAGTTTGAGTTGTGGTGTTGGCAAAGAATACTGAAAGTACCATGGAATGCCAGAAAAACTAACAAGACTGTCCTGGATGAAGTGCATCTGGAATGCTCCTTGGAAGCGAGAATGGCCAGACTTCATCTCATCTACTTTGGGCATGTTGCCAGAAGGAACCATTTCCTGGAGGAGGATATGCTTGGTAAAGTGGAGGGTCAACGTAAAAAGGGAAGGCCCTTCACAAGATGGGTTGACACAGTGGCTACAAAGAGGGGCTCAGGTATATCAAGGATTGGGAGGATGGCACAGGACCAGGCAATGGTTGGTCTACTGTACATAGGCTCACTATAAGTGTACAATGACTCAACAGCACCTAACAACAACAGATCAGCCTTACATGAGATGTTAAGGGAAGTCCTTCAGACAGAGAACCAACAGTAGCAGGCAAAAACTGATGATTAATACACATGATGACATAACCCATAAACCAACACAGTTATAGAAGTATCCAAAGTAAAATTAGCTTTGTTGTTGTTGTGTGCCGTTGGGTCGGACCCGAGTCATAGCGACCCCTCCTTGGGTTTCCGAGGCTTATAAACAGGAAAACAGGACACCAACTGGTAAATTAGGAAAACTACAAACCAAAAATATGGAATAAATTGTGTAGATACAAAACTTCCAAATGGTGAAGAAGTCAAGAAAATTGCAAGACAAAACAAACTATTCTAAACATGGGAAGAAAACTATATACCACAGAGTAACCTCAAAGAAAAAAAATGAACCTTCACATCAAAATAAAAAAGAGGAGAGGCACAAATATTTAGCAAATACTAAAATAACAGGAATGAAGGAAAAGTTAAAATTCAAAAGCTAAGTAAGCTCAGCACAGAAAATTTAATGCAACAAAGAATCCGCAACATTACAAAAAAACATAATAAAATGACATCAATAAATTCATACTTGTCAATAATTGTATTGAATGTAAATGAATTAAAGGCACCACTCAAGAGAAAGGGAGTTGCAGACTGGATAACAAAACATGAC
>NW_006924370.1:8864-10138 GCF_000298275.1 Orycteropus afer afer
CAGGCTACAAATAAATGCATAGCCAAGTGAGAAGATCAGGTGGAAGTCGGCAAACAGGAATATACTCTAGATTAAGGATAGATTTCTACTCTAAAACTCACTGCTGTCAAGTCATTTTCTGACTTATCGCGGCTCCTCCTTGGGTCTCCGAGACAGTATCTCTACAGGAGTAGATTGCCCAATCTTCCTTCCAAGGAGTGGCTGTGTGGCTTTGAACTGCCAGCCTTCTGGTTAGCAGTCAAATGCCTTAGGCATTACACCACCAGAGCTCCCAAGGATAGATTTAGCTGAAGATAATCTTACATATGCACTTTTGCTAGAAAATTAGCCATACACATTACAGAAGCAACAGAAGACGTGTTTGAAATAACCTCTCAGAGACAACCAAAGACGTTGACAGAGAGAATCACTGGGCCTGCAGACTTGAGACCATAGTCTTGGGGGACACCAAGCTCAGTTGGCACAACATAGTATATAAAAATCTTGTTCCACAACCTACTTTGATGAGTAGCAACTGGGGTCTTAAAAGCTTTTGAGCAACCATCTAAGATGCAATGATCGGTCTCCTTTCATCTGAAGCAAAGAAGAGTGAAGAAAATCAAAGGCATCTGACAACAATTAGTCCAAGGATACGATGGATCCTGAGACCAGAAGAATTAGATGGTACCCAACTACCAATGCCAACTGCTCAGAAAGGGATCAAACCATGAGCTCCTGGATAGAGTGGGAGGAAAAATGTGGAACAAAATCCAAAAACACGAAAATGACCAGAATTACTGGTCAGATAGAGTCTGGTGGAACCCCCAAGTCTATGGCCCCAGGTTACCCTTTGGGCCTAGAATTTGACTCACTCCCATTGATTGGCTATCAGTCCAATGGCAGAAAGACCGACATGCAGAACACTTACCCTGGGGCAATGCACCTACCTACTCTAGGGAGATACACTTCTTGGAGCATTTAGCCATGGGGCAACAGAGGGGCAGCATTCAAATAGAGGGAAAGCTGGACAGACAGACGTGCATAGTTAAGAAGGGCACAGGGACAGGGTAAGCACAAGCACAGGAGGGAGTAGAGTTTTTTATGGTCGGGCATGGTAATCAGGACATGAAATAAAATGTACACAAACTGTTGAAATTAAAACAAATTTTGCTCTGTAAATCTGCACCCAAAGCACAATAAAATTTAAAAAAAAAAAAAAGTCCTGCCAAAACTGGTTATCCATTTGCAGAAAAATGAAACAAGACTCATACCTCACTCCGTACACAAAAACTAAT
>NW_006924370.1:10238-14503 GCF_000298275.1 Orycteropus afer afer
AGTGGGTTTGAACCACTAGCCTTCTGATTAGCAGTCAAATGTCTTAGGCACTATGAAAAAATAAGGGAAAACTAAGGGTCCTTAATTTATGGCCTAAACAGACTATCAAGTAGAACCCAAAATGCACAAACAGCAGAAGATAAACTGGACATTTGGGACCTGCTAAAAATTAAATTCTTATATTCATCAAAAGATTTCTCCAAAAGAGTAAAAAGAGAACCTACAGATTGGGAAAAAGTATTCAGCAATGACATATCTGATAAAGGACTTATCGCTAAAATTTACAGAAAACTGCAACACAACATTAAAAAGACAATCAAATTGGGCAAAAGACATGAAATATCACCAAAGATATTCAGAAGGCCAAAAAACACATGAAGAAATGTTCATGATCATTAACCATTAGAGAGTTGGAAATCAAAACAGTAGTGAGATACCATCTCACCCCAGCATTAATAGCAAAGTTTAACAAGACAGAAAAACACAAATGCTGGTGAGAATGTGGAGAGATTGAGATTCTCATACACTGCTGGTGGTACTGTAAAATGATACAACCACTGTGGAAATTGGTATGGTGATTCTTTAAACAGTTGGACATGGAAATATCATTTGATTTAGCAGTTCCATTACTAGGTTTATATCACAAAGAAGTGAGAGCCAGGACAGGAATTGATATATGCACACCCACATTCATCACAGCACTATTCACAATAGCAAAGAGATGGAAAAAACCTAAGTGCCTATCAACGGAGGAATGCATAACCAAATTGTGCTACATGCACACAATGCAATACTGTGCAGCCCTAAGGAATAGTATAGAATTTGCAAAACATCCCATAAGGTGGGTGAACTTGGAGGACATTATGCTAAGTGAAATAAGTCAATCACAGAAGGACAAATATTGTATTAGTCCATTATTGTAAAAAGTCAAAGTCAAGGAAAGGTTTACATATGAAAGGAAATTTTCTTTTTGGTTACCAGGGAGGGGAGGGAAAATTCCTAGAAAGGGTGAAAAAAAAACTATATATATATATAGACCAAAGATTTTTAGTGGTTACCAGGGGTAGGAAGGAGGGGGAAAGGGGAAGCTTTTATTTGCTGGCCATTGAGTTTATGCTAACAGTCTAACAGTGATGGAATATTTTGGAAAAGGCTAGCAATAATGGTGGCACAACATGAAAAATGTCATCAATGTCCCTGAGATGTAAATGTGGAAGTTGTTATGTTGGTGAATGCTTTGTTGTGTATGTTTCCACCACAATAAAAAACAAAACAAATTAAAAAACATTAACAAAAAAAAAAAACACCATGCAGTCTCTTTATTCAAATGTGTTGCTGGTATGCATAAAGAGCCAAAAGAGGGCTGGATTTTTTCATTCAAGTTCTATTCATTTGCAATCCACTGAACCATACAAAACACAATACTTCCCATCCTTTTACACTCAATTACCACTCAGTTTAGGCAATAGCCTCCTGAGTGGTCTCCCTACCACTATTTTCACATCCCTGAACACTACTACTAAAGCCCTCATTTGAAATATGCAAATCCTACTAGGTCACATCTCTGCTTAAAACCCTTTTAAGGATATACCTAATAATTTCCAAGTCTCAATAGGAGAAATTAATTTTGGGGAAGGTAATACTTGTTTCATGTACAGTGTCTAGAACCTGAGATGTGCTTAGTAAGTAGTAGAACCATTTTAAAAAAAATCCTTTTAGAGCTGGTTATGGGACAAAGTTCAAACCTGTCACGATGGCATCCAATGCCCTTGGTAGCATAACATAGAATATTATGGTAAAACCTGCAAAAGCTGGAACCTGTGTAAGGCAGAAACCTGTCTCAGAAGGAAGCACAAATATTTTCCACTAACAGTCATAGAAAAGTGGTAAGACTGTACCTTCAAAGGCAGAAAACTTATGAAACCAGGAAAAACAAGAGAGTCCCTTCAAGTTCCAGCTCTTACAGGTTTCACTGTACTACTTGTACTCTGCTGAAGCAAAACTTGTCTATTTGTCTTTCCCTTGAACTCTAGGCACTAGTAGTTCCTCTGTTTGGAATGCCTTTCTTCCCTCAACTTCACTTCCTCAGAGAATTTTGCCTTATTATCCTTTCCCCTCAGAATGATTTACATTTTCAGGACTTTATACCCATCTACATTATGACACTTTTTAAAAAAATAATAATAATTTGTTTATATATTTGTCTCCCCAGCTAGACTGTGACCACCTACAGATCAGATATTTGTACCATCTTTGTAATCAGTATACCTAGCACATACCCTGGCACATCACAAGTACTTAACACATGCTAGCTGGATAACTGACTTCAGTGAAGCAGTGCCAATGATCTGTATTTTATACTACATGAGAAACAGAATAACACATGTTCAATTTAAGGTTAATACAAACCTTAGTAAACCTCAGTTTTGATGGATGATCAAGCACAGTCCCTTGCCAGTCTCCGAGCAGAGAGATGGAAAGAAATCACATGGCTTCTCTGAGTTACCCTCTCTGTTGCTTGGCAGCTATGAAGATAAGGAAGAGTAAAGAGGACAGAATACCATTCCACAGCCTGCAGAGTGACTGCAAAACAAAATGACAAACCACTCAACAAATGCTTTCTCATAAAGAATGCTCCAGGGTGAAATGAACATACATGCAGGCCAAGTTGGTCCTCCAGAGATTTTATCAACAATGAAAATGGAATCATCCAAGCAAAAAGGGTGATTCATGCCACAAATATGCACACATCTCCTCTCAAAATTAAGAGGTAATTGTAACTGTGAGAATCCCTTGGAAATGCCTGAAGTTGAGGCCTTTCTGCTCCTCAATGCACTGAGAATCCTAGTAAACTCATTACGAGGGAAGGAAGTGCCTTTATATTTAAACTTCACATAACCAGCTCAAGAACACATATTTCCCTTCCTCACACTAGTTACTGAAGAACTAAAGTGAAGGAGACTTCCAAGGAGGCCATGACAATCAACTCTGAAAAGAAGGTTCCAAAAACACTCCACAGATACCATCACAATGTCAAGCCCCCTTTAGAAGCAGACAATGGTGGCCTGGAGAGAAAATAATTCTCTTAAAAGCATTAAAGTTTCACAGAAGAAAGAAAAATGTTAAGAATAATTTGTTCAATTGTCTTTTTTAAATTAAATATAGAAAGCATTTTCTTTTGTTTTTTGTTTTTTGACGTGGGTCAATGTATTTATTTATTCATTTATTTTGCAGTGTTCCCTCCCCGCCAAAAAAAAAATTTCTCTCCATATATAAACCTTTCCTTGACCCTCCACAACAATGTACTAATACTATATTTGTTCTGTGATTGACTTATTTCACTCAGCATAATGTCCTCCAAGTTCATCCATATTATGTGGTGTTTTGCAGACTCTACATTATTCTTTAGTGCTGCATAGCATTCCAGTATGTGTATGTACCATAGTTTTGTCATCCACTCTTCTGCTGATGGGCATGTAGGTTGTTTCCATCTTTTTGCTATTGTAAATAGTGCTGTGATGAACATGAACGTGCATGTATCTCCCGACTCTCACCTCTTTAGGATATATATCTAGTAATGGGATTGCTGGCTCAAATCGTATCTCCAACTCCAACTTTCTGAGGAATCACCATATTGCTTTCCACAGTGGTTGTGTCATTTCACAGTCACACAAGCAGTGTATGAGAATCCCAATCTTTCCACATCCCCACCAGCATTTGCTATTTTCTGTCTCACTGAACCTTGCCACTAGTGCTGAGGTGAGATAGTATATCTCATTGTTGTTTTGATTTACATCTCTCTGATGGCCAATGATTGTGAGCATCTTTTCATGCATTAGCTGACCACCTGAATATCCTCCTTGGTGAAGTGTCTATTCATGTCTTCTGCCCACTTTCCAATTGGATTGTTAATTCCTTTGGTGTTGAGACATTGGAGTTTTCCATCAATCTTAGAGATAAGTCCCTTGCCAGATATGTCATTATCAGCAAATATGAATTTGTTGCTGTCATTTTTGTCATGTGCTTTTGTATTTTGTCGATTTCTTTGCTCCATATAATTTTCTGTGCTGAACATGTTTTGTTCAGGAATCATGTTATCACTTCCTTCATTGCTATTGTTTTAGTATTTGCTGAATATTTGTGCTGGTCCTCTTTTTAATTTTGATGTGGAGGTTTATCATTTTTCTTTGAGGTTACCCTGTGATTTATAGTTTTCTTCCCAAGTTTAGAACAGTCTGTTCTATCTTGTAGTTGTCTTGACTTCC
>NW_006924371.1:0-6095 GCF_000298275.1 Orycteropus afer afer
TGACATGAGACAAAGTATATGTGAACTGCTGTATGAAAAGTGAATTTACTCTGTAAATCTTCACCCAAATCCTAATAAAAAAAAATATATATATATGTATTCAGGATTAAAGAATGGGTAAATTAATGATTAAGTGAATTTATCAATTTCTAGATTACTGTAGCAGTTAGGTCCATTGGAAATACAATCATTTTCCAGTAAGGTTAATATAGTCTATCAAGTATATAATGGGCATTAGATTACAGAGAAATAAAAGTCTTCAAATAGTTTAGTATCTTGCTAAAGATCCCCAAAAATATGCCTCCCAAATAATTACATGTCATAAAACAATAAACTAATTAATGCAACTGACATAATAATAATAAAATGAAATATATTTCCATATCACAAGTATATTTCTTATAATGTATCTTTCCTTAAATTTTATTTTTCTAAATTAAATTTCACTACCCTGTTGCTCAATGCCTAAGCCATTTGACTGCTAACTGGAAGGCTGGCAGTTCAAACACACCAGCCACTCCTCAGAAGGAAAATTGTGCAATTTACTTCCTTAGAGATATCCCCTCAGAAACCCAAGGAAGGGTACCTATGTCAAGTTGACTCCACAGCAGTGACTTTGACTTTATTATACAAGTAGGACAGCATTATTGTAGAAAATAAACTTGACCCTCAAAGTATTCTAATATAAAAATAAAGAATGCAGAATATTCTCTCTTAAAAAAAAAAATACAGAAGGAAGAAATAACTATGGAGAGGCAGTAGGAAGAGAGCTCTTACATTGTGGGGAATTGTAGTCAGTGTCATGAGACAAAATGTGTATGAACTCCTGTTTGGAAAATGAATTTGCTCTGTAAACTTTCACCCAAATCACAATAAAAATTAAAAAAAAAAAAATACAGAGGGAACAAAGTAACTTTCTACTAACTTATCAATGGTATTAGTCTAAGTATCATCAAACATGAATTGGCTGAAGATATTTTTCCTTTAGGCCTTTATACCATAATGCCAAACAAAAATGAATGAATAGTAATGACATGAAGAGAATTTAGGAACTATCACTTGATGTATTTTTTTATGGGAGAAGAATTTTATAGGGAAAAAACAAAGTAAAATTATGATAAATATTCCTCAAGATTCATGTTGAGCCCAAATAGAAAACTTCAGGGAGGTTTTCAGCATTTTATTAAAAACTAATTTCATAGTTTTCTATTATGTATTTCTTTTTTCATAAACTTCTTTGGTATTTTCCTTAAAAATTACTGTACTTTCTCAAGAAACAGGAAGAGTACTCTATTCATATCTAGAGAAATAGTAACAAATTAACAAAATCAACTCAACAACACAAAAGCTAACTTTATTATGTCCAGTAATAGCTTCCAAAAGTACCAAATAGGACTCTAGACCTGCAGTTCCTTCTGTATCCTCTGTACTCTCCATCTAAAGAGAGATGGTTGGGGATTCAGCTTGTGTGGTAGGAGAAAGGCCCAATGTGATTCTAAATGTCACTTCTTTTAAAAGCTTTGCCTTCAAAGCTGCCAAAATAAAGTTGAACAAATCATCTAATATAAGCTGTTAATTGAGATGGTCCCAACAGAATCACACAGCAGTCTAGCTATTAAGACACCAATGTCCTTTGGGAGAGCTAAATACTAGAAACTTCAGAGAGGCAATGATGGAAATGAACACTCATGAGTCTCCCTTGGGAGCAACAGGTGGTAGTCTGGCCAAAAAAATCATTATTGTTTAAAATTCTCTGGCTGTCTGTGCTATAGGATTCATAGGAAAATGAATCACTAACATCTTGCATGTGAGGACAGACAGTAGGGATTCCTTATGCTATTCACTGAAATAGCTATTTCTTATGAGGAAATGGGAAGGCTTAGCTCTGGGTAGCCATAACAACTGAACCCAAGTTCAGAGATTGAGTTTAAAACACCTCTGTTCTACGATGTCCTGACAGAAAATGTGCATCCCCTCTTGAGGAGAGTTTTGGGGAATATCTGAACATTTTTAGTCTAATATCACCAAAATGGACCTATGGGGCATTATTTCAGATCTTCCCTTCCTGAGCTATTTTTTATGGTATTTCTGGAGAAATGTAGCAAAAATATTTGTTGGTAGGGCAGTCTGTTGCGGCCCTGTAATTCTTACAGGGACCATCTAACCAGAAGCCACAGACCAAGAACATTTCCTGATAAGGGAAGCAGGGAATTAAGCTTCGCTTTGTCCTAGTTATTCTTCCTTCCTAGGGAAACTATCTCTTTGTTCTGGGTAAATAGTAAACTTTCCTTGCTCTTCTTATGTGGTGGCATCACATAGCACCTACTGTTGTTGTTAGGTGCCATCAAGTAGGTTCTGACTCATAGCAACCCTATGTGTAACAGAACAAAACACTGCCCAGTTATGCCTCATCCTCAAAATCATTACAATTTTAGAGCTTAGTGTAACCCTGAGTCAATCCATCTCACTGAGGGACTTCCTCTATTTCACTGAGCGCTTGATTTCCCAAGCATTATATTTTTCTTCAGGGACTGGTCACTCCTGATAACATGTTCAAAATACATAAGATGAAGTCCCATCATCCTTGCTTCCAAAGAGAATTCTGGCTGTACTCCTTCCAAGACAGATTTGTTTGTTCTTAAGGCACCTGGCTAACTTCATTTCTATGTTTGTTCCAGTGGAGAGATAGCAAAGTCCTTCAAGTACACCATGGAAGAGGGGTACATGCAGACCACTAGCCTCACATCAGATATAGAGGGAGACCTGCAGTGCATGGCAGATCAATTGATGTTTCTGCCCTTAAGTCTGTTCTGACTCGTAGAAGCCCTATATACAACAGAGGAAAACATTGCCTGGTTCTGTGCCAGCCTCACAATATTTGCTGTGCTGAGTCCATTGTTGTAGCTACAGTGTCAATCCATCTCATTGAGGGTCTTCTCCTTTTTCCTGACCCTCCACTTTACCAAGCATGATACCCTCCTCTCTCCCTTCCAACAACATGACCAAAGTATGTGAAAAGTCTGGCCATTCTCTTTTGTAAGGGGCTCTCTTGCTGTACCTCATTCATTACAGATTTATTCATTCTTCTGATAGCCCATGATATTTTCATTCTCAACACCACAATTCAGATGCATCAATTCTTCTGTGGTCTTCTTTATTCATTATCCAGCTCTCACATGTGTATGAAGCTATTGAAAATAATATGGCTTGGATTAGGCACATTTTAGTCTTCAAAGTGACATTTTTACTATTTAACACTTTAAAGAAGTCTTTTGTAGCAGATTTGCCCAGTGCAATATGTGGTCTTATTTCTTAAATATTGTTTCCATGGGCATTGATTGTGAATCCAAGTAAAATTAAATCCCTGATAAGTTCAAGGTTTTCTAAACTTATCATAATGCTGCTTATTTATCCAGTTGTAGGATTTTTGTTTTCTTTATGTTGAGGTGTAATCCATACTGAAGACTGTAGTCTTTGATCTTTATCAATCAGTACTTCAAGTCTTCTTCCCTTTCAGCAAGCAAGGCTGTGTCATCTACATATCACAGGTTGTGAATGAAACTTCCTCCAATCCTGATGCTGTGTTCTGCTTCATATAGTCCAGCTTTGATGGTATTGTGGTTAAAGCATTGGGCTGCTAACTAAAGGTTGGTGGTTCAAACCCACCAGCCACTTATGGGAGAGACTATGAGTTGGAATTGACCCAATGGCAATGAGAGATCAATGTCCACTATTAAGGTGAACTTCTGCCTCTTCTCTATGTTAGTACGCATTGTTCCAACCGATGCTTGTGTGATTCATGTCTTTCTTGCCAACGTCAGACATTGGTTCGGCAGTGCTGTTATGGAACATTAAAAAACTATGGTTAGTTTTTTAAACTTAAACTTTTAAACACCTAAGATACAGGACCTGCTAGTGACAGTTCTGGCTCAATGAACTACTAATTCAGTTAATGCAGCTTTGATTCTTACACGGTGTCTTGTGACAATTCTTGCATTTTTGCCCTAAATGCAATTTATAGAGAAGACATTCTGGAGAACATAGTCTTTGAGATTAGTACACATTTAATTAAATATCAATAGTAGAAAATAAATTCAAGTATTTCAGATGGAAAACCTTCAGAATAGGTCCAACGCAGAGAACATATTACTATCTCTTCTTGATAATTCAGAGTTCTCATTATTTCATAAATTTCTGAACAGTGCTATAAGCTCTAATCCTACATGGCTATGGGAGGCTAAAGGAGGAGTTACAATGTAATTCTTATGAGTGTTTCATTTGTTATTACTGTATTTATTGTCTGATTGTTAAGCTATACACTTAAAGTTCTTATATATGAAATAATTCTCAACTTTCTAAATAGTTTCTTTTCATCTTCTAAGGATTAAAATACTATCAAATTTATTAGGATTTTATGTAAACTAAAAATAATTAAATTCAGAATGAGAGCTCAATAATGTTTATAAGAAACAACATATGTGAGCTTAAGTTTCTAATCTTTGGTGCTCAATTTATTCTTAGCAAATCAGCAATTTCATCTTTTCAGATTAGAAAAACTTACAGGTAATGTGAATTATCACTTAATTTAATTATTCTATTGCTAATTGACTTTTTTTTTAATTGTGATTTGGATGAAAATTTACAGAGCAAATTGCATTGACTGTATAGATTGCTTAGAATAGAATTGATATTTTCACAATGTTCAGTCTTCTTATCCATGAGCATGGTATTTTCTTCGATTTATGTAGATCTCTTATGGTTTCTTGAAGTAGTTTTTTATAGTTTTTCTTTACAGGTCTTTTGTGTCCCTGGTAAGTTTTATTCCCAAGTATTTTATTTTTTTGGTAGCTTTGTAAATGGTATTGATTTCCTTATTTCTTTTTCAGCAATCTCTTTGCTGGTGTAGAGGAATCCAACTGATTTTTGGATGTTGATCTTGCATCCTGCCATGATGCTGACTCTCAGTTAGTTCCATTAGATTTTTGACCAAGTCTCTTGGGTTTTCTAGATATAGGATCATATCATCAGCAAATAAGGATAGTTTGACTTCTTCCTTACTGATTTGGATGTCTTTGATTTCCCTTTCATGCCTTATGGCCCTGGCTAAAACTTCCAGTACAATGTTGAATAGAAGTGGTTATAGAGGGCATCCTTGTCTGCTTCCTATTCACAAGAGGAATGGTTTCAGTCACTCTCCATTGAGTATAATGTTTGCTGTTAGTTTTGCATAGATGCCCTTTATTATGTTGAGGAATGTCCCTTCTATTCCTATTTTTCTGCAAGTTTTACCAGGCTTTTAGTTGTTGTTGTTAGGTGCCATCCCGTCATTTCTGACTCATAGTGACCCCATGCACAGCAGAACGAAACACTGCCCAATCCCGTGCCAGCTCCATGAGCCCTACTATACTTGAGCCCATCATCACAGCCACCATGTCAATCCATCTCTTTGAAGGCCTCCCCCTCTTTCGTCGACCCTCCACCCTACCAAGCATGACATCCTTCTCCAGGGAATGGTCCCTTCAGACAACATGAGCAAAACAGGTGAGACGAAATCTGGCCATTCTTGCTTCCAAGGAGCATTTTGGGTGCACTTCCTCCAGGACGGATCTGTTAGTTCTTTTAGCAGTCCATGGTACTTTTATCATTCATCGCCAGCACCACCACTTAAAAGTATCAACTCTACTTCAGTCTTCCTTACTCATTGTCCAGCTCTCACATGCATACGAGGCAATTGGAAATATCATGACTTGTGTCAGGCACACCTTAATCCTCAAGGAGACATCCTTGCTCCTCGGCACTTGAAACAGTTCCTTCGCAGTTGACTTTCCCAATGCTACACGTCGTCTAAGTCCTGACTGCTACTTCCATTGGCATCGATTGTAGTACCAAGCAACATGAATTCTTTGATAACCTCAAACTTCTCTCCATTTATTGTGATGCTGCTCATTGGTCCAGTTGTAAGGATTTTTGTTTTCTTTATATTGAGACACAATCCATACTGCAGACTCTATTTTTCAACCTTACAACATCAATAAGTGCCTCAAGTCATCCTCACTTTCAGCAAGCAAAGTTGTATCGTCTGCATATCTCAGGTT
>NW_006924371.1:6972-7696 GCF_000298275.1 Orycteropus afer afer
TTTTTTTTGTCTGCTTGAGCTGCTCTTTGAAATCTTCTGTTCAGCTCTTTTATCTTGTCATTTCTTCCATTGGCTTAACTACTCTCTGCTCAAGGGCAAGTTTCAGAGTCTCTTCTGCCATGTATTTTGGTCTTCTTTTCACATCTTTTTAGTGATATCTTGCTTTCTTGATGGATAATGTTCTTGATATCTTCTCACAATTCTTCTGGTTTTTGGTCATTTGTGTTCAATGCATCAAATCTATTTTTTAGATGATCTCTAAATTCAGGAGGGACATATTCAAGATCATATTTTGGCTCTCTTGGACTTGTTTTAATTGTCTTTAATGTCAAGTTGAACTTGCATATGAGCAGTAGATGGTCTGTTCCACAATCATCTCCTCACCTGGTTTTGGCTGAAGATACTGAGCTTTTCCACCACCTCTTGCCACAGATGTAGTCAATCTGAATCTTGTATGTTCCATCTGGTGAAGCCCAGATGTATAGTCGGCATTTGTGTTGTTGAAAAAAGTTGTTTGCAATGAACAAGTCATTGGTCTTGCAAAATTCTACCATGCGATTTCCAGCATTATTATGTCACCAAGACCAAATTTTCCAACTACCGGTGATTCTTCTTTGTTTACAACTTTGGCATTCCAGTCACCAGTGATAATTAACACATCCTGATTGCATGTTCAGTCAATTTCAGAGTGCAGAAGTTGATAAAAATCTTCAATTTCCTCATC
>NW_006924371.1:8726-9281 GCF_000298275.1 Orycteropus afer afer
TGTTATTTGTATTCTCTGCCTCTTTTCCTTTGTTAAATTTTCCAGTAGTTTGTCAATTTTATTGATCTTTTCAAAAAACCAACTTATTGTCTTGTTAATTTTTTCTATTGCCCCTCTATTTTCTGTTTCATTGATTTCTGCTCTAATCTTTATTATTTCCTTTCTTTGTTGACTGTACTCTTTTCTTGCTGTTCTTTTTCTAATTGTTGGAGATTTGGTTTAAAGTATTGATTTGGGCTCTTTCTTCTTTTTGGATGTGTGCATTTATTGCTATAAATTGGCCTCTGATCACTGCTTTTGCTGTGTCCAAAGATTTTGTTATATTGTGTTTTCATTCTTGTTTGATTCAAAGAATTTTTTGAATATCAATTTTTATTTCTTCTCTTCCTCAGTCTTTCCCAAGGAGGGTGTTATTCAGTTTCCATGTGTTTACTCTTTTTCCAATGATATTCCTATTGTTGACTTCTACTTTGATAGCATTATGATCTGAGAAGATTCTTTGTTAGACTGGGTTCTCTAGAGAAACAAAACCAGTAAAGTTTAAATATATATATA
>NW_006924371.1:11085-12246 GCF_000298275.1 Orycteropus afer afer
GGACTGTGCCTTTTTACTTGTCAACCTTGGGGCTTCTCAGCCTCAGCAGCCAGCAGCTGTCTGAGTGAAGAAAAGCCTCTAGCTCCAGTGGGCCAGGAGCAGGAGGCAGAGCTGGTCCCCAAGGCTGAGGGCCTTTTACTCAGCCCCTAGAGTCTGGCACTTTGAATTTGGACTTAAAGCCTCCAAATTGTAAGAATAAACTCCTGTTTGTTAAGGCCAACCCATTTGTGGTATATTCTTGTCACAGTGGCACTAGGTAACCAGAACAGATGTTTTGCACTATTTCAATGTTTTTAAAATTATGAAGACTTGCTTTATGGCCCAACATAAGGTCTATCCTGGGGAATGTTCCATGTGCACTGGAAAAGAATGTGTATTGTGTTGTTGTTGGGTGAAGTACTCTGTAAATGTCTATAGGGTCAAGTTGGTGGATTTTATTGTTTACTTCTTCTGCATCTTTGTTGAGTTTCTTTCCAGTTCTATCTTTCGTTGAAAGTAGTGTATTAAAGTCTCCCACTAAGACTGTGGAGTTATATATTTGACTTTTCAACTCTTTTAAAGTCTGATTTATGTATTTTGGTGCTCTATCATCGGTTCCATAAATATTGTTGTTGTTGTTAAGTGCCGTTGAGTTGTTTCCGACTCATAGCGACCCCATGCACAGCAACGAAACACTGCCCGATCCCGCACCAGCTCCATGATCCCTAATATACTTGAGCCCATCATCGCAGCCACTGTGTAAATCCATCTCGTTGAAGGACTCCCCCTCTTTCATTGACCTCCGCCCTACCAAGCATGACATTCTTCTCCAGGGAATAGTCAGTTGATCCTTTAATCATTATATAATGTCCTTCCTTGTCTCATACGGTGGTTTTGTTTAAAGTTAATTTGATGAGACATTAATATTGCCACTCCTGCTTTTTTATGGTTGCCATTTGCTTGATATATTTTGTTCCAACCTTTGATTTTTAGTGTATTTTTGTCTTTGTCTCTAAGGTGTGTCTCTTGTAGACAGCATATTGGTGGGTTTTGTTTTCTTATCCAATCTGCAACTCTCCATTTCTTGAGTGGTGCATTTAATCCATTAACATTCAATGTAATTATTGACAAGTATGAATTAGTTGCTTTCATTTTGGTATGTGTTTTTTCGTGGTGTCCCTG
>NW_006924371.1:13191-14004 GCF_000298275.1 Orycteropus afer afer
CATTAATTCTGTCTTCCATTGCATCAATTCTACTCCTTTGCCCTTCCAATGTGTTATCTATTTCTGACAATTTAGTATTACTCTTCTGGATTTCTCTGTAGATTTAGAATCATTTCTAATTTTTCATTTATTTTGGCATTTTGCTCTTGTATTTTCTTTCAAAATTCTTCTAGGTTTTTCCTGTATTTTTCTTGGTCTGTCTCTCAATCCTTTGAAGATACCTAAGTAAAATTCTTTTGAATTCCTTATCAGAGAGTTTCAATACTGCTTCTTCTTCAGGGGTGTGTTCTGGGTCTGTATCCTGCTCCCTTGTTTCTACCACTTTATCTTGCTTATTTGTGTGGACTGTGATGGTCTGTTGTCTCTGAAAAATCATGGCATTGTTGTATTTAGATCCCTGTTAACTGTTTGTGAAGAGCAGCTAACAGTGAGTCAGGCTTTTCTTGGTTGTTGTTTATCATTGGTCTGTTGGTGGAGAAGGAAGCAGTGGCTCTCACTCAGTAAGTGAAGCTGCAGGAGGTGTGGGTGTAGTTGTGTCATATGGGGACTGTTGCTGTCTTTCAGTTAGACAAAAATAACAATTGAATAACCATCAAAAATGTAAAAGCAAAAGGACAAAAATGTACACTGTGTAATCACACAGGAACAGTAACCAAAAAAGAAAAATGGAAAAAAGAAAAAAAAAAAAAAAAGAAATCTTGCACTATCTTTTCAGTACTTCAATGTTTTAAAATTTATTAAGGCTTGCTTTATGGCCTAACATATGGTCTATCATGGAAAATGTTCCATGTGCACTGGAGAAGAATGTATATT
>NW_006924372.1:0-629 GCF_000298275.1 Orycteropus afer afer
TCTTTAGATATGGTTTCTTTTAGTTATTTTAATATATTTAAAATATTGGTTTAAGGTCTTTATGTGGTAATATTAACATTTGTGTTTCCTCAGCCAGTTGGCAGAGATTTCAATCATAGTTCTTCATGTACTGATGTCAGGCAAGTTACATAACTACTTAGTTTTAGTTTTCTAGTTTTTTAGTGAAATAGATATCATGGCACTTAATTTAAAACAAGCACAGCCTCTTAAAGTGTTTGATATGGTAAATCCAACAGATTCACTGACTTCCATTTGTTTTTCTATGACTATGGATGGAGAGAAAACTGACAATGATCCTTTCCTAACTTTCCAAAGTGATCTCAGAAATATCAATCTGTTTCCCAATTATAAATGATAATTATAACTTTATCACTAGGTGGATTATTTTCCTATTGCTGCTGTAACAAATTCTCACAAAATTAGTTGGCTATGACAATACAAATGTATTACTTTATATTTCTGGAGGTCAGCACTCTTAAAATCAGTGTTGTTAAAAATATAATTATGTATTGATCCAAATGAATAACAAAATATTTGACAGTTTTCAAATTGGGGAAATATTCCTTCATACAAGATGAGACTGCTTCCAGAGAATGGAGAATTCCTAG
>NW_006924372.1:2913-4189 GCF_000298275.1 Orycteropus afer afer
AGGTCTGGAATTGAACCCACACCTGTGGTTTCCAGCCAAACAAAAGACAGGCATATGAGTTGAACTTTACCTCAAGTAGATAGACTCCTTGGAGAGAACAATCATGGGAGAAAGAAGGGCTGCTTATGCACATGGAGACAGCTCAGGGGGCAGGAGTGTATGGGGGGATGGACACTGAGAAGAAGTAACTGCGGAGGAAGTGGAGGGGAGCTGTTGCATTGTGGTAAACTGTGGTCAATGACATGAGACAAAGTATATGTAAACTGCTGTATGGAAGGTGAATTTGCTCTTTAAATCTTCACCCAAATCACAATGAAAAAAAAAAAAATGATGGAAGGAATACACAGTCACTGTACCAAAAAGATCAGGTCAATCTTCATCTATTTCAAGAGGTGGCATATGATCAAAAACCAGTGGTACTGAAGGAAAAAGTCAAAGCTGCACTGAAGGAATTGGCTAAGAACAAGGCTCCTGGAATTGAAGGAATAACCATTGAGATGTTTCAATAAATGGATGCCCCACTGGAGGCACTCTCTCTGTTATGCCAAGAGATTTGGCAGACGGCTACATAGTCAACTGACTGGAAGAGATCCATATTTGTACCCTTTCTAAAGAAAGGTGATCCTACAGAATGTGGAAATTATCGAAAAATATCATTAATATCACATGTAGGTAAAATCTTACTGAGGATAATTAAAAAATGGTTGCAGCAGTATATTGACAGAGAACTTCCAGAGGTGTAAGCTGGATTCAGAAGAGAACATGGAACAAGGAATATCATTGCTGATGTCAGATGCATCTTGGCTCAAAACAAATAATACGAGAAATATGTTTACCTGTGTTTTATTGACTATGCAAAAGCATTTGATTGTGTGGATCATAACAAACTGTAGATTACATTGAGAAGAATGGGAATTCCAGAACACTTAATTGTACTCATGAGGAACCTGTAAAAAGACCAGAAGGCTGTCATTCAAACAGAACAAGGGGCCCCTGCATGGTTTAAAATCAAGAAGGCAGTGCATCAGGATTGTATACTTTTACCATACTTATTCAATTTACATACTGAGCAAATAATCTGAGAATCTGGACTATATGAAGAAGAACGAGGCATCAAGATTGGAGGAAGAATCATTAACAACCTGTGATACACTGATGACATAACTTTGCTTGCTGAAAGTGAGGAGGACTTGAAGCACTTACTGATGAAGATTGAAGAATACCATCTGCAGTATGGTTTACATCTCAATATAAAGAAAACAAAAATCCTCACAAC
>NW_006924372.1:4289-6831 GCF_000298275.1 Orycteropus afer afer
GGTTTACATCTCAATATAAAGAAAACAAAAATCCTCACAACTGGACCTATAAGCAGCATCACGATAAATGGAGAAAAGATTGAAGCTGTCTAAGACTTCACATTGCTTTGTTCCATGATAGACACCAATGAAAGCAGCAGTCAGGACATCAGGCAATGTATACCACTGGGCAAGTCAGCTGCGAAATACCTCTTTCCAGTTCTGAGGAGCAAAGATATCTCCTTGAGGACTAAAGTGCGCCTGACACAAGCCATGATATTTTCAATCGCCTCATATGCATGTGAGAGCTGGACAATGAACCAAGGAGACTGAAGTAGTTGATGTTTTTGAAATGTGGTGCTGGAGAAGAATGCTGGAAGTACTATGGACTGCTAAAAGAACTAACAAGTCTTTCCTGGAGGAAATGCAGCTGGAATGCTCCTTGGAAGCAAGAATGGCCAGACTTCATCTCATCTATTTTGGTCATGTTGTCAGAATGGACCATTCCCTGGAGAAGGATGTCATACTTGGTAAGGTGGAGAGTCAATGAAAGAGGGGAAGGCCCTCAACGAGATGGATTGACACAGTGGCAGCGGCGACTAGCTCAAGTAAAGCAAGGATAGCAGAGCTGGTGCGGGCAGGACTGGTAGTGTTTTTATTTTATTTATTTTATTTCATCTTATTTTATTTTAAGAGTTTGTTTTACATTCAGAGTTATGTGTACATTTAGTTTCAATCCCCATTTACCATGCCCAACCCTAATCCAGTCTCCTCCCCTCCCTGCCCAGTAACTCTGCCCCCCCTCCCGTGGCCCTCATGCTTATGCACTCCTGTGTGTCCTGCATTACCTCCACGTGAATGTCGCCCCTCTGGTGCCCAGTGGTCCATTGCTCCAAGGTATGTATTTTCATAGAGTATGTGGGTGCGTTACCTTGGGTTAGTGGTCTGCATGTACATCTTGTTAACTATTGGGCTGAGAGCCAACCCCTGGGTGTGTGTTTTATTCCAGGCCCAGAATGATCCCAGGGCCATAGTATTTGGGGCCTCACCAGACTCCATCCGACCAGTAATTCTGGTCATTATTGAGTTTTTGGATTTTGCTGGTTTTCCTCCCACTCTTATCAAGGATCTCCAGATTTGATCCTCTCAAGAGTGGTTGGCATTGGTAGCTGGGCACCATCTAGTTCTTCTGGTCTCAAGGGCCATCATGTCCTAAGGCTGATTGCTTCCAAATGCTTTTTTTTTTTTTTTTTCACTCTTCTTCACTTCCGATGCTAGGAGACCATTAGGTACATCTTAAATGGCTGCTTGAAAGTTTTTAACACCCCAGTCACTACTCAAAAATGTAGGATGAGAAACAAGGCTTTTATGTATTATGTTGTGCCAATTGAGTCTGGTGTCCCCCAGTACCATAGTCCTGAGATGGTAGATACATTGCATCTCTCTCCCATAGTGTCTGAGTGTCTGTGAGGGATTACTTTGTGTCTGTCTTCTGTTGTTTCTGTAAGGATTGCGGGTATTTTGTGTCATTGGTGTCTGTGCAAGATTAGCCTCAGCTGAATCTATCCTTGGTCTAGAGGATAGACCTCCTGTTCACTGACCATCCATCTAATCCTCTCAGGTGTTTATGTGTTTATATGTAGCCTGGGGTTTGGCATTAATGGTAATGCAGTATTGTGGGCACACTGGAGGGTATTGGCATCTGTTGTCTATCTCCTGTGTGCACAATTCATTGTCCTCCCCTTTCCTAATGTTATCATGATGGTCACAGACTCTTTCCATTTATCTCTCCCCTTACCCACTTCAGCCTGTGGGCCCCAACTATCCTGGAATTAATCCCTCCCTTTCCGTCCCCACCCCAGTAACCTACAAGGTGAGTCCCCTTTTGCAAGCAAACCCTTCTTTGTCTTTTTACAGTAATGGGCTCATACAGTTTTTGTCCTTCTGTGATTGACTTATTTCACTCAGCATAATGTCTTCCAGGCTCATTCATGTTGTAAGATGATTCACATATCCCTCCTTGTTCTTTAATGTAGCATAGTATTCCATTGTGTGCATGGACCATAATTTGATTATCCACTCATCTGTTGATGGGCGTTTAGGTTGTTTCAATCTCTTTGCTATAGTGAATTGTGCTGCGATGAACATAGGCATACATATGCCTGTTCATGTGCTGTCTCTCACCTCTTTAGGATATATTGCTAGTAATGGAATTGCCGAGTCAAATGGTATTTCTATTTTCAGTTTTTTAAGGAAATGCCATACCGTATGTCACAATGGTTGTACCATTTTACAATCCCACCAGCAGTGCACAAGAATTCTAATCCATTCTCAACCTCACCAGCATTTGTTATTTTCTCCCCTGTTGAACTTTGCTATTATTGCTGGGGTGAGATGATGTCTCATCGTTGTTTTGATTTGCATTCTCTAATGACTAATGATTGTGATGAAATTTCTCATGTGTTGTTGTCCACCAGCATATCATCTTTGGTGAAGTGTCTGTTCAAGTCTTTGACCCATTTGTGAATTGGGTTATTTCTCTTTTTGGTGTTGAGGTGTTGAT
>NW_006924372.1:7047-9136 GCF_000298275.1 Orycteropus afer afer
ACCATAAATTAGGGCCCCCCAGATTTGCCCCTATTTGATGAATTTTATAGTTTTGGGTTCTACACTTAAGTCTTTGATCCAGCTTGAGTTTGTTTTTGTGTATGGGGTGAAGGATGGATTTGTTTCATTTTTATGCATGTGCATATCCAGTTTTGCCAGCACCATTTAATGGGTTTTGGACCTTTGTCAAAGATCAACTGTCCATAGTTGGATGGATCTATAACTGGACTTTAAGTTCTGTTGCATTGGTCTAACTATCATTGTACCAATACCGTGCTATTTTGACTACTGTGGCTGTATAGTAGTTCATGATATCCAGGAGTATGAGACCCCCTACTTTGTTCTTCTTCAGAAGTGCTCTTTTTATCCGAGGTCTCTTTCCTTTCCATATGAAGTTAGTAATTGATTTTTCCATGTCCTTAAAAAATTTTGTTGGTATCTGGATAGGGATTGTGTTAAATGTGTAATTGCTTTAGGTAGTATTGACATTTTCACAATATTTAGTCTACCTATCCATGAACAAGGGAGGTTCTTCTATTTATATGTTGTTGTTGTTATATGCCGTCCAGTCAGACCCGAGACATAGAGACCCCTCCTTGGATTTCTGAGGCGGTACCACTACGGAAATAGATTGCCCAACCTTCTTCTCAAGGAGTGGCTGGTGGGTTTGAACCGCCAGCCTCCTGGTAATAGTCAAGTGCCTTATGCACTGTGCTACCAGAGCTCCTTCCATTTATATAGTGCCCTTGTTGTCTCTTGTAGTAGCGTTTTACAGTTTTCTTTGTATAGGTGTTTTTCATCTCTGGTAAGGTTTATTCCTAGATATTTTATCTTTTTAGTAGCTATAGTAAATGGTATTTTTTCCCTTATTTCTTTATCAGAGGACTGCTTGTTTGTGTAGAGGAATCCAACTGATTTTTGTATGTTGACATTGTATACTGCCACATTGCTGAACCTCTCTATTAGCTCCAGTAGTTTTCTTTTCTTTCTTTCTTTTCTTTTTTTATTGAGTCCCTTGGGTTTTCTATGTACAGGATCATATCGTCCACAAATAGTGATAGTTTTACTTCTTCTTTGTCATAGTATGCCTTTTATTTCTCTTTATTGCCTTCTTGCCCTGACCAGGACTACCAATACAATGTTAAATAAAAGTGGTGATAGAGGGCATCCTGTTTGTTTCCTGTTTGTAAGAGGAATGCCTTAAGTCTTTCGCCATTAATAGTGATGTTGGTCATTGGCTTTGCATATATGCATTTTATTTTGTTGAGGAATATCCCTTCTATCCCTATTTTGCTGACAGTTCTGAACAAGAACGGGTGTTGGATTTTATCAAATGCCTTTCTGCATCGATTGATATAATCATATGGTTCTTTCCCTCTGTTTTGTTTATGTGGTGGATTACATTGATTGTTTTTCTGATGTTGAACCACACTTTCAAACCTTGTATGAATCCTACTTGGTCAGGTTGTATTAGTTTTTTTATATGTTGTTGGATTCTGTTGGCTAGGATTTTGTTAAAGATTTTTGCATCTATGTTCATCAAAGTATTCCTTTTTAGTGGTGTCTTTCCCTGGTTTTGGTATTAGTGTTATGCTTGCTTCACAAAATTAGTTTAGGAGTATTCCATATTTTCCCTCTTTTTCTATGTTCTGGAATAGCTTGAGTAGTATAGGTGTCAACTCTTCTCTAAGTATTTAGTAAAATTCTCCAGTGAAGCCATCAGGGTAGGATATTTCTTTGTGGGACGTTTTTGTATGACCTGTTAGATTTCTTCTTTTGTTATGGGACTGTTCAAGTATTCTATATCTGAATGGGATATTGCAGGTAGGTCTTGTGATTCTAGAAACTGGTCCATCTCTTCTAGGTTCTCAAACTTGTTGGAGTACAGTTTTTCATAATATTCTGTCAGTATCTTTTCTATTTCAGTTGGTTCTGTTGTGATGACAACCTTTTTGTTTACAATTCTTGCAATTCAGATCTTCTCTTTCTTTTCTTTTGTTAGATTTGCCAATGGTTAATTGATTTTGGTAATCTTTTCAAAAAATTAGCTTTTAGTTTTGTTGATTTTCTGTTTTTTTTTTTTTGTTTT
>NW_006924372.1:10146-10663 GCF_000298275.1 Orycteropus afer afer
TATATTTTTTCCACCACTTAACTCTTAATTTATTTTTATTTTTGTGTCTAAGGTGGGTCTCTTGTAGGCACCGTATCAATGGGTCTTCTTTTCTTATCCAGTCTGCCACTCTTTTTCTCTTGATTGGTGCATTTAGTCCATTCACATTTAGTGTAATTAGTGATAGGTATGAATTGATTGCTGTCATTCTATTGTGGTTTTTTGTTGTTATTCTTGTTGTTGTGTTGTTGGTGTTTCCTTCATCCATATGGTTTTCTGTGCTGAGTTGGATTTGTTGTCAAATGCTTCCTCTCTTTTTTTCTTTATTGTCTCTAAATCTTTACAATGATGCATTCTATGAAGACATTGTCCTATTTTTCTCTCCATTTGGAAGTTTGTACCTAGAAGTTCTTTCCCTCTAATAGCTTAGTTGCTATTGTCATGTGCAGATTGATTTCCGTGATATTCAGTGTATAATGTTTTATGGTCTTATTTTGAGTTTCTATTTCTGATTTGGTTTTAGTGTTGATGTTATGTA
>NW_006924372.1:11183-11883 GCF_000298275.1 Orycteropus afer afer
CAAAAAATTCTTTCTTTGTCTTTGGTTTTGGAGAGTTTGATTATAATATGCCTTGGTGTTTTTCTCTTGGGATGTACCCTGTATGGGATTCTATGAGTTTCTTTGACAAATATCTTTTCTTCATGATATGGAGAAAGTTTTCTGTTAGAATGTCTTCCACAATTTTCTGGGTTTTTTTTTTTTTTTTTTTTTTTTTTTGCACCTCTTCTTGTTCTGGAATTCCAATGAGACATATGTCATTTCTTTTTATGTCATCCCATATAACTCTTAGGCTCTTTACATTTCTTTTAAATCTTTGTTCTGATTTTTCTTCATATAGGCTGGTGTCCAGGGATTTGTCTTCTAGTTGGGATATGTGTTCTTCAGCCAGTTCTATCTTTCTCTTTTGTGCTTCTATTGTATTGTGTAATTCTGTAATTTTGGTATTTATCTTCCGGATTTCTAACTGCTGTTTTTGTATGAGTTCTGATTGTACACTAATCTAGTTATTTTGTTCTTGAATGATTTTCCTGAGTTCTTCCAGGGAACTCTCTGTTTTCTCCTTGCTTCTGTTTGGGGTTTCCTTAGGCTTTTATAAAGCCCTATAAGCATATCTTCTAAATTCCTTCTCAGATAATTCTATTACCTCCACTTCCTCCATGTATAATGAGACCTTTATTTGTGGTTTTGCTTGTAATGCCTTGTCCTGTTTTTTTTTTTT
>NW_006924372.1:12723-14451 GCF_000298275.1 Orycteropus afer afer
CAGACCTGACTCATAGCAACCCCTCCTTGGGTTTCTGAGGCAGTATCACTACGGAAGTAGATTGCCCCATCTTCCTTCCAAGGAGTTGCTGGTGGGTTTGAACCGCCAGCCCTCTGGTTAGCAGTCCAGTGCCTTAGCCACTATGCTACCAGAGCTGAGAAGTGCCTGTTCCCACCCAGCAGACCAAAGTTTACCGATAAAATCTGGTGCTGAAGGTAGATCTGTGGGGTGACCGCTGGTACACTGGTATGATGCGGCTTCTTCTCTAACTCAGGGAGTTCTCTGATGGCCTTTCTCACCTGCCACTCGGTGCTCTGCATGGTAGATTCCTCTGTTTTTGTTATTTTTCCCTTGCCTCTTTCTCTTTTCTAATCCTACTCCCCTTAGTTTGGTGCACTCTGACTCAGTGAGCTGTTCAGAGCACCAGAATCCCTGTTTCAAAATGCTGCACCTAATTTTTCAGGCACTAAGATGCTAGAGGGAATTAGCATGGGGACTACTGACCAGACACCATTTCATCACTCCCAGGGCAGTGTTTTGTTCTGATGTGCATAGAGTCGCTATGAGTTGGAGATGACTCAAAGGCACCTAACAACAACAACAACAAATAGTGTTGTGGTGAACTTGGGTGTGCATATATCTGTTCTTGCCCTGGATCTCACTTCTTTAGTTTATATACCTAATTATGTAATTGCTGGGTCAAATGGCATTTCTAATTCCAACTTTTTAAGGAATCGCCATACTGCTTTCCACCGTGGTTGTATTATTTGACAATCTCAAGAGCAGCATATGAGAGTCCCAATCTCTCCACATCCTCACCAGGATTTGTTACTTTTGTCTTGTTGAATTTTGCTACCAGTGCTGGGGCAAGATGGTATTTCATTGTTGTTTTGATTTGCATCTCTCTAATGAGTAATGATTGTGAACCTTTCTTCATGTGTTTGACAGCCACCTGAATATCCTCTTTGGTGAAGTGTCTATTCATGTCTTCGGCCCTTTTTAAAATTGGATTCTTTGTCTTTTTGTTGTTAAAATGTTGGTGCTTTCTATAGATTCTAGATAAGTCCCTTGTGAGATATGTCATTGCCAAATATTTTTTCCCAATCTGTAGCTTCTCTTTTGACTCTTTTGGAGAAGTCTTTGGAAGCACATAAAAATTTAATTTTTAGAAGGTCCCATTTATCTAGTTTCTCTTCTGATGTTTGTGCATTTTTGGGTTATGCTTGATAGTCTATTTATGCCATAATTAGGGCCCCCAAATTTGCCCCTAATTTTTCCATGAGGAACTTTATAGTTTTAGGTTTCACATTTAAGTCTTTGATCCATCTTGAGTTAGTTTTTGTGTATGGTGTGAGGTACAGATCTTGTTTCATTTTTCTGCAGATCAGTATCCAGTTTTGCCAGCACCATTTGTGAAAAAGACAATCTCTTCCACATTTAATGGATTTCAGCCCTTTGCCAAACATCAGCTGACTGTAGGTCAGTGGATCTATTTCTGGATTCTTAATTCTATTCCATTGGTCTATGTGTCTGTCATTGTATCGATACCAGGTAGTTTTGATTACTATGGCTGTATACTAGGTTTTGAGATAGGGGAGTTTGAGACCTACTTTGTTCTCCTCCTTCAATAGTGCTTTGCTTATCTGAGGTCTCTTTCCTTTATATATAAAGTTAGTGATTAGTTTTTCCATATCCTTAAAGAATGTTGATGGGATCTGGACTGGGATT
>NW_006924372.1:14551-15127 GCF_000298275.1 Orycteropus afer afer
GGGTAGGATGGTATCTCATTGTTGTTTTGTTTTGGATCTCTCTAATGGCTAATGATCATGAACATTTCTTCATTGTTTGTTGGCCATCTGGACATCCTCTTTGGTGAAGTGTCTATTCATGTCTTCTGCCCAGTTTTTAATTGTATTGTTTGTCTTTTTTTGTTGAGATGTTGGGGTTTTCTATAAATATTAGAGATAAGTCCCTTGTCAGATGTGTCATTGCTAAATATTTTTTTTCCAAATATGTAGGTTCTCTTTTGATTCTTTTGGAGAAGTCTTTTGAAGCACATAAAAATTTGATTTTTAGATGGTCCCCTTTATCTAGTTTATCTTCTGCTGTTTGTGCATTTTGGGTTATGCTTGGTAGTCTATTTATGCCATATATAAGGGCCTCTAGATTTGGCCTTATTTTTTCCTTGAGAAACTTTATTTTTAGGTTTCACATTTAAGTCTTTGATCCATCTGGAGTTAGACTTTGTGTATGGTGTAAGGTACAGATCTTGTTTCATTTTTCTGCAAGTGGATATCCAGTTTTTCCAGCACCATTTGTTAAGAAGACAATTTCTTCCCCATTTA
>NW_006924373.1:0-3548 GCF_000298275.1 Orycteropus afer afer
TCATAGTGGGAGACTTTAATACACCACTTTCTTTGAAAGATAGAACAACTGGAAAGAAACTCAACAAAGATGCAGAAGAGCTAAACAATACAATCCAACAACTTGGCCTTATAGACATCTACAGAGCACTTCACCCAACAGCAGCACAATATACTTTCTTTTCTAGTGCATATGGAACATTTTCCATGATACACCATATGTTTGGCCATAAAGCAAACCTTAATAAATTTAAAAACATTTAAATACTGCAAAGCATCTTCTCAGATCATAATACTATCAAATTAGAAATCAACAATAGGAAGATCAACATAAAAAGATTAGACACATGGAAACTGAACAGCACCCTCCTTGAGAAAGACTGGATAAGGGAAGAAATAAAAATTTAAATTAAAAAATTCCTTGAATCAAACGAGAATTAAAAGACAACATACCAAAATCTTTGGGACACAGCAAGAGCCGTGATCAGAAAGCAATTTATAGCAATAACTGTACATATCAAAAAAGAAGAAAGAGCTAAAATCCACACTTTAAACAAACATCTCCAACAATAGAAAAAGAACAGCAAGAAAAGCCTACAGTCACCAGAAGAAAGGAAATAATAAAGATTCAAACAAATCAATGAAATAGAAAATAGAAGGGCAATCGAAAAAATCAAAAAGACCAGAAAGTTGGTTTTTTGAAAAGATCGATAAAATTGACAAACCACTGGCAATTTTAACAAAGGAAAAGAGAGACTACAAATAACACAAATAAGAAATGAAATGGGTGACATCACAACAAAACCAACTGAAATAAAAAGGGTAATATCAGGACACTATGAGGAACTGTACTCCAACAAATTTGAAAATCTGGAAAAAATGGACAGATTCTAGAAACACACCACTTACCTAAACTAACACAGACTGATGTAGAAAAATTAAACAGGTCCATCACAAAAGAAGAAATTGAACAGCTCATCTACAAATTACCAACTAAAAAGTCCTGGCCCAGATGGTTTCACCAGATAATTCTACCAAACATTAAGAGAAGAACTGACACCAACCCTACTCAAACTATTCCAAAACATAGAAAAGGATGGAATCTTCCTTAACTCATTTTATGAAGCCAGCATAACCTTGATAGCAAAACCAGGCAAAGACATCACTCAAAAGGAAAACTACAGACCAATATCCCTCATGAATATAGATGCAAAAATCTTCAACAAAATCCTAGCCAATAGACTCCAACAACATATCAAGAAAATCATTCATTATGACCAAGTGGGGTTCATACCAGGTATGCAAGGATGGTTCAACATTAGAAAAACAATCAACATAATCCACCACATAAATAAAACAAAGGAGAAGAACCACATGATCATATCAATTGATGCAGAAGAGGTATTTGATAAAATCCATCACTCCTGATCAAAACTCTCAGCAAAATAGGAATAAAGGAACATTCCTCAACATAATAAAGGGCATATATGCAAAACCAACAGCCAACATTATTCTCAATGGAGAGAGACCATTCTTCTTGAGAACAGGAACCAGACAAGGATGTACACTATCACCACTTCTATTCAACATTTTACTGGAAGTATTAGCCAGGGCAAGAAAGGGAAATCAAAGGCATCCAAATTGGTAAGGAAGAAGTCAAACTATCCCTATTTGCTGATGATATGACCCTATTCCTAGAAAACCCAAGAGACTCAGTCAAAAATCTACTGGAACTAATTGAAAGATTTAGCATCATGCCAGGATATAAGATCAACATCCAAAAATCAGTTGGATTCCTCCACACCAGCAAAGAGAGTGTTGAAAAAGAAATAAGGAAATCAATACTGTTTATAATAGCTACCAAAAAAAATAAAATACTTGGGAATAAATCTTACCAGGGACACAAAAGACCTGTACAAAGAAAACTATAAAAAACTACTTCAAGAAACCCTAAGAGATCTACATAAATGGAAGAACATCCCATGCCCATGGATAGGAAAATTGAACATTGTGAAAATGTCAATTCTACCCAAAGCAATCTATACATTCGATGCAATCCCAATCCAGATCTCATCAACATTTTTTAGGGATATGGAAAAACCAATTACTAACTTTATGTGGAAAGGAAAGAGACCTCAGATAAGCAAAGCACTATTGAAGAAGAACAAAGTAGGAAATCTCACACTGCCGGATCTCAAAACCGACTACACAGCCACAGTAGTCAAAACTGCCTGGTATTGGTTTAATGACAGATACATAGACCAAAGGAATAGAATTGAGGACCCAGAAATAGATCCATCGACCTATGGTCAGCTGATCTTTGACAAAAGGCCGAAATCCATTAAATGGGGAAGAGAATATTTGTTTAATGAATGGTGCTGGCATAACTGGATATCCAATTGCAGAAAAATGAAACAAGATCTGTACCTCACAACATACACAAAAACAAACTACAGATGGTTGAAAGACTTAAATGTGAAAACTAAAATTATAGAGTTCCTCAAGGAAAAACTAAGGGCAAATTTAGGGGCCCGAATATACGGTAGAAATAGACTATCAAGCATAACTCAAAATGCACAAACAGCGGAAGAGAAACCAGATGATTAGAACCTTCTAAAAATTAAATTTTTATGTGCTTCTAAAGATTTCTCCAAAAGAGTCAAAAGAGTACCTACAGATTGGGGTAATGACATATTTGGTAATGACATATCTGACAAGAGACTTATCTCTAGAATTTACAGAAAACTCTAACTCCTCAATAACAAAAAGACAAACAATCTAATTAAAAAATGGACAGAAGACCTTAATAGACATTTCACTGAGGAGGATATTCAAGTGGCCAACAAACATATGAAGAAATACTCATGATCATTAACTACTAGAGAGAAGCAAATCAAAACAGCAATGAGATACCATCGTGTTCCAGCACTAGTAGCAAAGTTCAACAAGACAGAAAATAACAAATGCTGGCAAGGATGTGCAGAGATTGGGACTCTCATGCACTGCTGGTGGGAATGTAAAATGGAACAACCATTGTGCAAAGCAGTATGACACTTCCTTCAAAAGTTGGAATTAGAAATACCATTTGACCCTGCTTTCCATTACTAGATATATATCCTAAAGAAGTGAGAGCCAAGACAAGAACAGACATATGCACACCCATGTTCATTGCAGCACTATTTATAATAGCCAAAAAATGGAAACAAGCTAGGTGTCCATCAACTGAGGAATGGATAACCAAATTTTGGTACATGCACAAATGGAATACTATGCAACATTAAAGAATAATGTAGAATGTGCAAAACACTGCATAACATGAACTTGGAGGACATTAAGCTGAGTGAAATAAGTCAATCAGAAAAGGACAAATATTCTATTAGTCCGTTATTGTAAAAGTCAAGGAAAGGTTTATCTATGGAAGGAAATTTTCTTTGTTGGTTACCAGGGGTGGGAGGGGAAGAGAGGGAACACTGTTAGATAGGTAGAGATAAGTATTGATTTGGGTGAAGAGAAAGGCAATGTACCAAATGTGAGTGATCAATATGGTGGCATTGAGGAAGAGAAAGACAT
>NW_006924373.1:4713-5890 GCF_000298275.1 Orycteropus afer afer
ACAGTGGAATTCTGTGCAACCATAAAGAATAATGTAGCATCTGGAAAACACCACATAACGTGGATGAACTTGCAAGACATTATGCTGAGTGAAATAAGTCAATCACAGAAGGACAAATATTGTTTTAGTCCATTATTTTAAAAAGTCAAGGAAAGGTTTCTATATAGAAGGAAACTTTTTTGGTAACAGGGTGGGAGGACAGGGGTGGGAACACTGCTAGATAGGTAGAGACAAGTCTTGATTTGGGTGGAGGGAAAGGCAGTGTACCAAATATGAGTGACCACCACAGTGACATTGAGGAAGAGAAAGACAGAGAGGTACATGGGAGGTACAGACAACAAAGATGAAGAACCCTTTTGCACATGTAGTACTGTTTTTTCAGTGATGGCAAATATTGATATATGAGTGGATAGATGGGTAAACAGGCTGAATGATCAGGTACTTCTATGCAGGGGGGAGTGTGCCCATGACCATGTATAGGGTTTCCAGACAATGTTTCTACAAGTGTATTTGTATATTCTGTAAGAATGTCCAACTATATAGTAGAGCTGACAAGGGACAAGGTTGTAGTCACTTCTTGGACACAGCCATCCACCCAAAGGGAGCAAGTAGTTGGACCTGTGAATTCAGGAATCTGTTCACAAGAGACATCAAGATAAATTTGCATAACATACTACACAAAAATATTGTTCCACATCCTACTTTGGCAAGTAGTGATTGGGATCTTAAAAGCTTACAAGTGGCCACCTAGGTACAACGATGGGTCTCTCCTTGTACAGAGCAAAGAAGAATGAAGAAAACCAGTGATGCATGGAAACAATTAGTCCAAGTGACTAGTACACCGTACAATCCTCAGCTTATATGACTTTGAGACCAGAAGTAGTAGATGGTACTTGGCTACCACTGTCAACCACTCAGAGGGGGATCTATGTAGGTGATCCTTGATCGAATGGGAGAACAATGTGGAGCAAATCTCAAAATCATAAAAACAAGGAGGAAATTTGCTGGTCTGATAGAGCCTGGTGAAACCCCTGAGACTACAGCCCCTAGGTGCCCTTTAGGTGTGGAATTGAACCCATTCCTGTGGCTTCCAGCCAAACAAGACAGATGTATGAGCTGAACATTTACATTAGGTAGATAAACTCCTTGGAAAGATCAATCATGGGAGAATAGAAGG
>NW_006924373.1:6130-11113 GCF_000298275.1 Orycteropus afer afer
AAAAAAAAAAAAAAAAGATATACAGCCTTGGAAACCCTGTGGGGCAGTTCAACTCTGCCCTGTAGAGTCCCAATGAGTCAGAATTGACTTGAAAATAGGATATTTTACTATAAAGAAAGATGATAATTCATAAATAAAGGCGATGAAAACAATGCAGGTAGAAACTTCCCCTACACCTTTTCACAACCAAATCTCCATAATCCAGGTTTACACTGATGATGTTAAAAGCTATTAATGAAAGCTACAGTTTTCCTGTGCTGATTTGACTGAAGTTGTGTTCATCATAGGGTTTAATTTTTTTTTTTTTTTTCTGTCTGCACCCATGTTCTACGTGCAAGTGATCTAGGTGATGGTCTCTTATCCTGAGGCACAGAATAAAAGTAGTACTCCAGATGGACTTCTCAGTTTAGTAGCCCAGTTCTCAATCATTAGGCAGTTTTGTTGTTCTGTAATGGCTTATGTGTTACTGTAATGCTGGAAGCTTTGCCACTGGTATTTCAGATACCAACAAGGTCACCCGTGATGGTCAGGTTTCAGAGGAGCTTCCAGACTAAGCCAGACTAGGAAGAAGGATCTGGCCAAGTCCACTTCTGAAAAAATTGTCCACTGGAAATTTTATGAATAGCTGTGAAAGATTGTCTGATATAGTGTCAGAAGGTGAGCCTCTCAATAATCAGAATATAGAATGTAAAAAAGTATAAATCTAGGAAAACTGGAAATTGTAAAAGTGAAATGGAATGCATAAAGACTGATATCACAGGCATTAATGAGTTGAAATAGACTGGTATTGGCTTTTTTGAATCAGACAATCATATGATCTACAATGCTAGGAATGACACATTGAATATGAATGGGGTCAAATTCATTGTCAAAAATAACATTTTAAGATCTTTCCTGAAGTACAATGCATATAAGAAATATTAGTTAAACATAAAATGGGGTCAAATTCATTGTCAAAAATAACATTTTAAGATCTTTCCTGAAGTACAATGCATATAAGAAATATTAGTTAAACATAAAAGGATAATAAAAATGCAAATATAACCACTGCTGTGGAGTCAGATCCAAGTCATAGCAACCCTTCCTTGAGTTTCTTAGGTGGTATCAATATGAAAGTATATTGCTCAGCCTTCTGATTAGCATTCAAATGCTTGGGCACTATGCCACCACACACATATAATGAAGACTAGTTAATATAACTATTATTCAAATTTAAGCACCAACCATGTTCTGTAAGAATGTCCAGGTATATAGTAGAGCTAGCAAGGGGCAAGGTACATGTAATTATTGTTATTCAAATTTATGCACCAACCACTAATCCAAACAGGACGAAATTGAAGAGTTTTACTAACTTCTGCAGCCTGAAATTGATCAAATATGCAATCAAGTTGCATTGATACTTACTGGTGATTGAAATGGGAAAGTTGGAAACAAAGAAGAAGGATCCATAGGTGGAAAATATGGCCTTAGTGATAGAAACCACACCACAGATACTAGAGATCAAATGATAGAATTTTGTAAAACCAAAGACTAATTCATTGGAAATAACTTTTTTTCAACACATGTGCATCTTGCCAGAAGAAATACACAGGAATCAAATTGATTACATCTGGGGAAAGAGATAGTGGATAAGCTCAGTTAGAACAAAGCCAGGAACTGACTGTGAACAGACCATCAATTGTTCATATGCAAGTTTAAGTTTAAGCTGAAGGAAACTAAAACAAGCCAATGAAAGCCAAATATGACCTTGATTATATCCAACCTGAATTTACAGAGTATCTCAAGAATAGATTTGATGCATTGAATGCCAGTGACTGAAGAAAATTATACATGAAGAAAACAAAAGGACATTAAAATGATAAAGAAGAAAGAAAAGACCAAAATCAATGTCAGAAGAGACTCTGCAACTTGCTATGGAACTTAGAGTAGTTAAAGTAAATGGAAGAAATCATGAAGTAATAGAACTGAACAGATTTCAAAGAGCAGCTTGAAAAGGCAAAGAGTATTTTAATGAAATGTGCAAAGACCTGGAGTTTGTAAAGCAAAACATGCTGAAAGAAATGAAGTAAAAATTCAAGCCTTGATTTGCAATATTGAAGCATTCTATGGACAAAATATTGAACAATGCAGGAAGCATCAAAGGAAGATGGAAGGAATACACGGTCACTGTACCAAGAAGAATTCATCAAAGTTCAAATATTTCAGGAGGTAACATACGATAAAGATCCAATGGTATTGAAGGAAGAAGTTCAAGATGTACTGAAAGAACTGGCAAAAAACGAGGCTCCAGGAATTGATGGAATACCCATTGAGATATGGCAGCAAATGGGTGTAGCCCCTGAAGGTGCTTACTGTTTTATAACAAGAAATTTGAAAGATAGCTACCTGGCCAACTGACTGGAAAAGATCAATATTTGTGTGCATTCCAAAGAAATGTGATCCAACAGAATGTGGGAATTATCAAACAACATCATTAATGTCACATGCAAGCAAAATTTTCCCTAAGATAATTAAAAGACAGTTCTCAGTCAATATACTGCTGCAATTGTCTTTTAATTATCTGGATTCAGAAGAGGATGTGAAATGAGGTCTATGATTGCTGATGTCATAGGGATCTTAGCTGAAAGCAAAGAATACCAGAAAGATGTCTACATGTGTTTTATTGACTATGGAAAGGCATTCGACTGTGTGGAACATAACAATTATGGGTATCATAATTATGATAACAGAATGGGAATTGCAGAACACTTAATTGGACTCCTAAGGAACCTGTACAAAGAACAAGATGCAGCCATTTGAGTAGACCAAAGGGATACTGCATTGTTTCAGATCAGGAAAGGTGTATGTAAGGGTTATTTCTTTTCACCATACTTATTCAATCTATGTGCTGAGCAAATAATCCAAGCATGTGGACTCTATGAAGAAGCATGTGGTATTGGGAATGTAGGAATACTTTTTAAAAAATCTGTGATATGCAGATGACACAACCTTGCTAGCTGAAAATAAAGAAGACTTGAACCATTTACTGATGAAGTTCAAAGACCACATAACAGCCTTCAGTATGGATTGCATCTCAACATAAAGAAAACAAAAATCCTCACAACTGGATCAATAAGCAACATCATTTTAAATGGAGAAAAGATTGATGTCAAGAATTTTATTTTACTTGGATTCACAGTCTGTGCCTGTGGAAGCAGCCATCAAGAAATCATATGACATATTGCATTGGAAAAATCTACTGCAAAAGACCTCTTTAAAATTTGAAATAGCAGAGAAAGAGCAGAGATGTCACTTTGAAGAAGAAGGTGTGCTTGACCCAATCACCTCATATACATGCAAAATCTGGACAATGAATAAGGAAGACTGATGAAGAATTAATGCATTTGTGGTATGATGTTAGCAAAGAATATTGAATATACCATGGACTGCTAGAAGAACAAACAAGTCTATCTTAGATGAATTACAACCAGAATGCTCCTTAGAAGTGAGGACAGTCAGACTCTTCATCTTGTACTTTGGTCATGTTGTCAGATGGGATCAGTCTCTGGAGAATGATATGCTTGGTAAAGTAGAGGGTCAGCAAAAGGAGGAAGACCCTCACTGAAATGGATTGACACAATGGCTGCAACAATGGGCATAGGCATAGCAACAATTATGAGGATGACACAGGACCAGGCAGTGTTTCACTCTGTTATACATTAAGTCACTGTGAGTTGGAACTGACTCCATGGCACCTGAAAACACCATCAACAACTTAACTAGCCTCTCTTCTGCAGCCTTCACCCTCCCACACCTGGAGCTATTTGATTTCTGCCATAAGGTTCGCTTCTGTCTCCCAAATCCCAGGTCCTTCAGATGGAGAGAGCAGTTATTTGAATAGATATAGTCCTAGCTTCTGGTCCTCTGCAACACACATTATATTTTGTCTGACTATAATTGGAATTTTAGCTCTTACACCTGGCCTCTTACCTCACTCTCCATCCAAATAACATTCAGCTTGCATCACTGATGTGGAAAGTAGAGTTAATCACACTGTTCAGTTCACAGCATGTTATCATTCTTGAAAATGGGATCATTAATCCCTGATAACCAAACCAAACCTACTGCTGTTGAGTTGATTTCTGACTTACAACAACCCTATAGGACAGAGTAGTACTGCCCTATAAGATTCCCAATGCTGTAAATCCTCATGGAAGCAGACTGCCACACCATTCTCCTGAGGAACAGCTGGTAGGTTTGTACCTCTGACCTTTCAGTTAGCAGCCAAGTGTTTTAACCACTGTACCACCAGACCTCCTTATCTCTAACAAAGTCCTATAATATTTTATATTTTCCCCTCAGCCCCAGGGTTACAGGTGAGGAGAGACAACTCAGGGATGCCCAAAGTAGCAAGAGGGAAGAGCAGGAGAAAGGGGATTAAAATCCAGGAAGCCAGAGAGAAGAGCAATCAGCAGAAGGGATTAGGTGAGGAGAGGAAATTCAGGCCTGCCCAGAGTAGCAGGCCAGAAGAGCAGGAGAAAGGGGATAAAAGCCAGGAACCTGGACAGAGGAGCAGTGAGCCCCAGGGACAACTCAGGGACACACAAAATAGCAGGGCAGAAGAGCAGGAGAAAGCAGATTAAAAGCCAGGAAGCCAGACAGAGGTACAGTCAGCCACAGGGACCCAGTTGTGGGTGATATGAGAGGTCTCCAACAGCAAGACAAATTTGTCTGTTGGTTTGTCCTACTGTGGTGACGTAGATGTGAGTTTTGAGGCCGAGCCTCTGATGTTTAAAACCCAGCGAGATGCCTCTGGTGCACAGGTAACAGCCCAGCTTATAGACTGAGACAGACTAGGAAGAAGGAAGAGGCTGTCCACTTCTCAAAGAATTGGCCAGGGTAAACCTTATGAATAGCAAAGAAACACCATTTGGCACATTACTGCGCACCTTTAGGAAGAGTCTGTTTAGGCTAAGAGGCTCTCAAAATAGGACTGGGAAAGAG
>NW_006924373.1:13533-14199 GCF_000298275.1 Orycteropus afer afer
GCTATGAGTCGGAAACGACTCGACAGCACTTAACAACTCAGCTCCACTCCTAATCTCTTTTCTGCTACTACCACAATTCCCCACACATGCATGTATCTTTATAAAACATGTGATGGTGTTTTGTATGTCTGCATCACTGACTTATCTATACTTCTATTGCAACAGGGCTCTTTCCAATTCCTGCCTATCCCAAAGATCATTGTAAACATGTCTTTATAAACTCATGTGAATTTTTTCTTGAGAATATAGCCAGAATGTTATTTCTGAGTCAAGGTTCTACATGCTTTATACACCACTCTTCTGTCAGTTTTTGCACAGTTGTGGCTTGCTTGTTGCTGTGAAGCTGTAAGCTATGCCACCAGTATTTCAAATACCCACAGGGTTACACATAGTGGACAGGTTTCAGTGAAGCTTCCAAACTAAAACAAATTGGGAAGAAAGACGTGCGGTCTACTTAAAAAAAAAAAAAAAAAAAAAAATTGGCCTAACCTTAGAAGTGAAGATGGAAGTACTTTGTACATGATGAGGAATCAGTCCTTAGAGAAGGACGTTATACTTGGTAAAGTAGAGGATCACCAAAAATGAGGAAGACTCTCAATAAGACTGATTTATACAGTGGCTGCAAAAATGGGCTCAAACATAGCAACTACTGTGACGATGATGCAG
>NW_006924374.1:0-1015 GCF_000298275.1 Orycteropus afer afer
GTCTACCATTACAGTATCACACAGAACAGTTTCACAGCCATATTGTTGTTAGGTGCTATTGAGTCAGCTCTAACTCATAGCAGCCCTGTGCACAACAGTACGGAGTACTGCCAGTCCTGCACCATCCCACAGTCATTGCTGTTTGAGCCCATCATTGCAGCCACTGTCGGTCCATCTTGCAGGCCACCACAGTACGACAAACTGACAGACGAATGGTGATCACAGCCCTAGACTGTGAATTTTCAAGGAATTAGAAACCACTGCACAGTCTACTTCTGTAGTGATGCTGCCTCGGAAACCCAAGGAGGGGTCGCTAGGAGTCGGGTCCGACTCAACAGCAAATAACACACACACGCACAACAACTAAGGAGCCCTGATGGCACAGTGGTTAAGTGCTCAGCTGCTAACTGAAAGTTCTGCAGTTCGAACCCCCTGAGCTGCTCCATAAGAGAAAGTTGAGACAGTCTGCTTCCATGAAGATAACAGTCTAGGAAACCCTGTGAGGCTATTCTACCCTGGCCTATAGGGTCACTCTGAGTCAGAATCAACTCAGTGGCAATGACTTGTTTTTTCTTTTTTTAACCTAAAGCAAAACAAAATAAAACTACTTGGTATGAACATCGTATTGACAGAATCAAAGTTATTTTGAGGAGCTGGAGGCCAGGGGTCTATTTGAGCATCTGAGGCCAGTGCCACCAACATTACTTGCCAGGGAAGGAAGACCTGTTGACACAGCATTTTGGTACACACGTAGGTGAACAGCGTTTTATTGCCCCAGTAGATTAGAAGGACAAATATCATTGAGCCCCTAAGGGACTTCCTGTCTGAAATGGAAAGTGCAGTAGAAGCAGTAGGATCGTCCAAGCTCTAGTAGGCTTGTGTCAGAGTTCCTGTTAACTCTTAAAAGAGCTGAGTCGTGACCATGTGTTGAGTTAAGCAAGCGCTCAGCGCCTTACACCTTCTCTCTCTCTCAAAAGTCCTTTCGGTGGCCCTATCAGATAGATTGTTATCATCC
>NW_006924374.1:3152-4782 GCF_000298275.1 Orycteropus afer afer
AGTCCAGATCTACTTGTTGGAGTGAGTGACTGAGCTTCCTGTGTACCAGGCACTGTGCTAAGTGCATTCACCTGTATTTATAGTAGCCCTCTGAGGGTGGTGCTGTTATGGATGATCACACTGAGGCCAGACAATGAAGTAAGGGGCAGAGAGAGAATTTAAATTCAGCCCAGCAGCCTGGGGCCAGGTCTTGGGGATGGGTGGGGAGGGAGGCAAGTGCAGCCCTGCCTTTATGCTGCATGTCCTTTGGCTGTCCCTGCCCCAGGACCATTTGGCCACAAGATCATCAGCCACTCTAGCCCTGCATCCACTCTTGAGTCCCCTGGGGGCCCCTAGACAAGCCACTTCTCCCTTCGGAGTCTCAGTGTGTGCATTGAAATGGGTACAAGACCCTATTTCCTCGAGTCTAAGACACACCATCTTTTATCACCATCAAGACATTAAAAAAGCTGCTTAAATTATGTGCAGTATCTTCTCACTACTTGGAGATTTTATTTTACTCATTTTTGAAAGAACTCTGAGACTTATTTGGACCTAGGGTTTTTTATTTGTTGTTTGTTTGTTAATCACATACCACTCTAATAAGTACACCCAAGAGAAAATATAAATATATTAGTTAAGATAGTCCTAACCTGCTTCGTGTTTCAGAGTCCAGCTCTTCTGTATAACATCTATTGTTATTATTACTGTTTTATTGTGATTTGGATGAACATTTATGGAGCCAATTCTTTTTCCATATGACAGTTAATACACTTTCTCTTTCATGACGTTGATGGTAATCCCCATATCTTCTGTGTTCCTTTTTGACTTAAAGTTGTTGAAGGCCTTATTTTCCCATCCAAATTAGTTTTACTGGAACACAGCCGTGCCCCTTCATTTATGTATTATCTATGGCTGCTTTGGTGCTTTGGAGACCCTAGGTGGTACAAATGGTTAAGTAAGTGTTCAACTACTACTCATAGGTTGATGGTTCCAATCCACCCAAAGGCACTTTGGGAGACAGGCCTGGAGATCTGCTTCCCAAAGATCATGGCCTTTGAAAACCCTGTGGAACATGTTCCCTGTGGAACAGTTCCACTCTGCATACTTGAGGCCACCACGAGTCAGAATTGACTTGATGGTGACTAACACCAACATGGCTTCCTTCGTGCTACAATGGCGGTATAAAGTGGTTGCAGCTGAGCCTGTATGTCTGGCAAAGCCAAAAGTATTTACTATCTGGTCCTTCATAGAAGTTTGCTGACCTCTAATCAGGAATATGGAAGTAGCATTTCTTGCAAGAGTCTTTGCCCTTATCTCTGGAAACTTCTTAAGTTGCATTAAGCACTTGTTTGTTGCTTTGCAAAAAAACGTGGTGTGTAGACATCCCTGCATGACGATAATGTGTCTGCTTCACGGTGTCACATTTGCACCTCATTGCCTTACTATCATAGTTGGAATTAACTGGATGGCAGTGGGTTTCTTTTCTTTTTTAAAAAATAATATTTTACTGTGTTTTCAGTGAAGCTTTCCATAGCAGTTTAATTTCCCATTCAATAATTTCTGCACAGGTTGACCAGTGACGTTGGTTATATTCTTCACAATACATGAACAGTCTCAGTATTTCTTTTCTGGTTGTTCTGTTTCCTTT
>NW_006924374.1:5808-6956 GCF_000298275.1 Orycteropus afer afer
TGTGTGAACAGAAGGAGCTCTGGTGGTGCAGTGGGTGAGGCATTTAGCTGCTAACCACAAGGTCAGTGGTTCAAACCCACCAGCTGCTCCACTGGAGGAAGATGGGACAGTCTACTTCTGAAAAGATTTACAGCCTTAGAATCACTATAGAATCACTGTGAGTCAGAATCAACTCAATGTCGGTGGCTGGGTATGTGAATATATGTTCATACAGTCACATACCTGCACATAGATATACATACACATAAACCTATATGTGCACACACACATGCCCACATATACATACCTATACACATAGATGCCTACATGCATAGATAAATGCCAGCAGTGGGCTTTTTCATGGTCTCTGTGACCCAGCCTTTCTGCATGCACAAAAACTTTTCCGTGCAGAGCCAAATCACAGTTTAACCTTCGTGAAGTAGCATGTGAGTTCTGCATGTGAAATAACAACCATGCGTAAAACTTAATGAAGGGACAGCCATGTGAACAGCTGTGACTGAGTTTGCGCAACATCAGGCAATGATGGCTGTGTCATAGTGGGAGACACCACCGATGATAAGCCACGTCCCCCTTTCAGGTACGTTACAACATGAGTGGAAAAATGCACACGTTAGAATCAGTGAAAGTCTGCTATGGTGTTCCCTCATGGGGTTAACAACATGTGTTGAAATGAAAACTGTATGTGTGAAAGTTGAGTTGTGCTTGGCATACACTAGGTACTCAGTAAATGCTAGCCAGCTGCACATGGTGTTGAAGTGAAGTTGGTCAAAGGGCTTTCCAGGCTTGCTTCCTCCTCTGTGGCTGAAGCTTGAAGTGTTAGTGACTCCCTCTTCACACTGCCACTGTCTTGGGGTATCACAGAATGGTGACAAAGTCCTATGGGCAAATTCTCAGAAGGCAAAGGGCAGGCTGCAGGGTGAGGAGGATTGTGGGGGTGCTTGGGGAAGCGATTTTCAGGAAATGTCTGAGGGATGGGATTTAGAGCTCAGTGGTCATCTTCTTCTCCCATTAGACCAGCCAACATGGTGCCACACAAACACCTGTACTGTGTTGAGGGCAGAGCCCCCTTCCTGGTTCTCAAGGCAGGGAGGGACCCTTGAGCTTGGGACACAGGTATGGCTGTGAAAGTGTGAGGCCTAGGGCAACCA
>NW_006924374.1:11502-12694 GCF_000298275.1 Orycteropus afer afer
GCATCATTTCTATTATAGGGGGAGGAAACAGGCTGGCGCAAAGTCACACAGCATGTAAGTGCCAGCACCAAGATCTGAACTCAGATCTTTGTGACCCCAAAGCCATTGCTCTGGAGATCTGGAATTAATAGCTAGAGTTTGTTGTTGTTGCTAGAGTTCTTCTTAAAGCCCAAGAACGTACCTTTAGAACAAGCAGAGGACCATCTTGCTTAAGAAAGTAAGGAGTCTGTGCTTTACCAGGGCACACAGCATAGTGGTTAAGATCACAGCCTTTTTGATCAAACAGACCTGGGTTCAGATCCTGTCCCTGCCCTATACCTGCTGTGTGACCTCAGGCAAGTTCCTTCACCTCTCTGAGCCTCAGTTTCATCATTTGTAAAATAGATAATAACATATGAGTCAGGATTGTAGTGAGTATTAAACTAAGATAACGCCTTTAATGTGTTGTGCTTAATGTGTTTAATGTGTATACAGTAAGTGCTCAATACATGCTTGCTGAGTCATTTGTTGCCCTGAGAAGGGGGAGGTCTGAAAGCCTCCATATAGAAATTGGTCAGGTAGACTTGTAAGTGACAAAGTCACAGAAGGTTCTGGAAGGCGTGGAGGTTTGGGGACAACTTTTTCCTTTGATCTGTGATTTTAAGGAGTCTGTCATACTCCTCTTGACTTTGCCCTGTGGTTCCCTGGCCAGAGTTGGGTGGTGGGTGGGGTGAGAGGGACTCCAAAAAAAAAAGTACCAAACTCACTGCTGTCAGGTGGATTGTGACTCACTGTGACCACTCCTTGGGTTTCCGAGGCAGTATCTCTATGGAAGTAGATTCCTCGTTCTTCCTTCCAAGGAGTGGCTGGTGGGTTTGAACCACAAGCCTTCTGGTTAGCAGTCAAATGCTTTAGGCACTATGCCACCAGAGCTCCTTAGAGGGACTCAGGTGAGGTTAAAACTGCTGCTGACCTGCCCAGATATCTCTCAGAGCCTCGGAGCAGGGCCCCTGGGTCTGGCTTGGCATCTGTGGGGAAATGTGTTTACTGGGAGGGCCCATCACCATGCTGCCTAGTGACTTCCTTCTGGTCTTCTCTGGCCGGTCATGGTGGCAGTGGACAGCGGTGGGACGGTGGTGTTGGTCAGCCAGGATGGGATCCAGCGGCCGCCCTTCCGCTTCCCCAGGGGTGGGCACCTCCTGCAGTTCCTCTC
>NW_006924374.1:14827-15995 GCF_000298275.1 Orycteropus afer afer
AACCAGAGGATCAGTGGTTCAAACTTACCAGCTGCTCCATGGAAGCAAGGTCGGGCAGACTACTTCCTTAAAGACTTTTAGCCTCGGACCCAATGGGGGTCACTATGAGTTGGAATCGACTCAATGGCAGTAGTTGGTTTTTTTGTTGCTGCTGTTGTCGTGTGGTGGCTCGACATGGGCCACTGGAACCTATTTCTGATTCTGAACGTGCCGGCCATCCAGCTGTCAGCTGCCAGGCCCAGCATCTCTTTGCTTACCTGAGGAGTTTCTTTGGTCTGCAGGGTGCCCTCTGCCCGTGCACCGGGCAAATTGGAAGGGCAAGGGAATCCGTGCCTCCCTTGAGTAGCCGTCAGCCAACGATTGGTGTATAAATATCACTTTGACATGTGTGCTTCTTACAGTCTCCCAGAGGTCCCAGGGAGATCAAGCACCTGTTGCCCATGATGGTAACGTGCTCGGTAACTATCTTAGTTATGGAGTGCTGCTGTAAGAGGAATATCTTAAGTGGGGGCTTTCACAAACAGAAATTTATTTTCTCACAGTTAGGAGGCTAGCAGTCTGAATTCAGGGCGCCCTCTCTAGGGGAAAGCTTTCTCTCTCTGTCGGCTCTGGGAGAAGGTCCTTATTCCTTGGTTTCTTTTTATCTTCATGTGGTGTGGCATCTGTCTTCCCCCTCTCTGCTTGGGCTCACTTGTTGAATTTCTTTGCTATCTGAAAAGACATTGAGTTAAAGCATATCCTACTCTAATCCTGCCTCATTAACATAAAAAAGACAACCTATTCCCAGCGGGATTAAAACCACAGTTACAGGGGTTAGGATTTACAACTTGAATTTGTATGTGTACACATACATATATAATTGTAAAAATATACATATTTGTAATTTAAAAATTTTTTAAATTGTGATTTGGGTGAAAGTTTACAGAGCACATTCATTTTCGATACAGCAATTCATATGCATTTTGTTTCATGACGTTGACTGCAATTCCCCACAGTGCATCAGCTCTCTTCCCACCTCCTCCCATAGTTACTTCTTCCCTGTGTCCTTCCCCCAGGCCTCTCTCCACTCCCAGCTGTCCCCCTGTGCAAACACTGCCTTTCTGCTCACAGCACCTCTTTTTCATGGGCACTATTCAATCAGGAGCTCTGGTAGCATAGTGGCTAAGAC
>NW_006924375.1:0-649 GCF_000298275.1 Orycteropus afer afer
ACATCAAAAAAGAGGAAAGAAACAAAATCAACACTCTAACTCATCAACTCCAACAACTAGAAATAGAACAACAAAAGAATCCTACAGTATCTAGATGTAAGGAAATAATAAAGATCAGAACAGAAATAAATGAAACAGAAAACAAAAAAATATATAGAAAATCAACAAAACAAAAAGCTGGTTCTTTGAAAAGATTAATAAAATCAACAAACCATTGGCAGATCTAACAAAAGAAAAGAAAGAGAAGCTCCGAATCACAAGAATTGTAAATGAAAAGGGTGCTATCACAACAGAACCAATGGAAATAAAAAAGATATTGACAGAATATTATGAAAAACTGTACTCCAACAGTTTTGAGAACCTAGAAGAGATAGACAAGTTTCTAGAATCACAAGACCTACCTAAACTATCCCACTCAGAGACAGAATACTTGAACAGACCCATAACAAAAGAAGAAATTGAGCAGGTTGTAAAAAGTACTTCCCACAAAGAAAGGTTCTGGCTCTGATGGCATCACTGGAGAATTTTATCAAATAGTCAGAGGAAAGTTGACATTTATGCTACTCAAGCTATTCCAGAACATAGAAAAAGATGGAATACTCCCAAACTCATTTTATGAAGCAAACATACACTAATACCAAAACCAGGG
>NW_006924375.1:2869-3446 GCF_000298275.1 Orycteropus afer afer
AAGCATTTGGAAGTGGTCAGCCCTAAGACACGATGGCCCTTGAGACCAGAAGAACTAGATGGTGCCCAGCTACCAATGCCAACCACTGAGGAAAGGATCAAACCTGGAGATCCTGGATACAGTGGGAGGAAAAGCATGGAACAAAATCCAAAAATTCAGTAACGACCAGAATTACTGGTCGGATACAGTCTGGTGAGACCCCCCAATACTATGGCCTTGGAATATATTCTTCACCTGGAATAAAACTCACTCCCAGGGGCTGGCTCTCAGCCCAATAGTTAACAAGATGCACATACAGACCACTCAACCAAGGGTGATGCACCCACATACTCTATGGTAATACATCTCTTAGAGCAATAGTCCACAGAGCACCAGCAGACCAACATTCAAATAGAGGAAATGCAAGACAACCAGAGTGCATAACTATGAGGGACATAGGAAGCGTTACTGGGTAGGGAGGGGAGGAGACTGGGTTAAGGTTGGGCATGGTAAATGGGGAGTGAAGCTAAATGTACATGTAATATTGAATGTAAAACAAACTCTTAAAATTAAAAAATAGAATTAAATTAGGAAAAAA
>NW_006924375.1:3695-6928 GCF_000298275.1 Orycteropus afer afer
TTATCATTGGTTTAGTGCCTAAGGCACTTGACTGCTAACCAGAAGGCTGGCAGTTCAAACCCACCAGCCACTCCTCGGAAGGAAGGTTGGCCAATCTACTTACATAGTGACATTGCCTCGGAAATGGAAAAGGAGGTGTTTCTATGAGTCGGGTCCAACTTGATGGCACATGACAACAACAAATCTATCCTCAGTCTAGGGTATATTCCTGTTTGCCATTCCCCACTTGATCTTCTCACTTGTCCATGCATTTTTCTGTACCCTGGTGTTTGGTGTTAGTGGTTATGCGGTATTGTGCATATAATATTCTTTGCCTCTGTTGTCTATAGCTTATGTGCACATTTCAGTGTCCTTCCTTTCCCCAGTGTCATCATACTGGTCACAAACTCTGCATACAGCCCCTCCCCTCACCCAAATCAATGTGTGACCCCCAACTAGTCCAAAACTTTCCCTCCCATCCCTGGCAACCTACAAAGTGAGTTTCCTTCCCTGAGTAAACCTTTCCTTAACTTTTCACAATAATGGGCTCATACAATATTTGTTCTTCTATCATTGACTTATTTCACTCAGAATAATGTCCTCCAAATTCATCCAAGTTGTGAGATGATTCATGTATTCTTCATTATTCTTCAATGTAGCTTAGTATTCCATTTGTGAATGTACCATAATTTGGTTACCCATTCATCTGTTGATGGGTACTTGGGTGGTTTCCATGTCTTTGCTATAGTGAATTGGGCTGTGATGAACATGGGTGCGCATATGTCTGTTCATGTCCTGTCTCTCACCTCTTTAGGATACATTCCTAGTAATGGAACTGCTGGATGAAACGGAATTTTTCTTTTCAGTTTTTTAAGGAAATACCATACCATTTTCCACAAGGGTTGTACTATTTTGCAGTCCCACCAGCAGTATATGAGAGTTCCAATCTCTCCCCAGCATTTATTTTCTATCTGTTGAACTTTGCTATTATTGCTGGGATGACACATCTCATTGTTGTTTTGATTTGCATCCCTCCAATGGGTAAGACATTTGACTGCTAACTAGAAGGCTGGCAGTTCAAAACCACCAACTGTTCCTCGGAAGGAAGACTCAGCAATCTACTTTTGTAATTATAACACCTTGGAAACCCAAGGAGGGATCACTATGAGTTGGAACCAACTCAATGGCAGTGACTTTGGTTTTTCTGGTTTTACATGGCTAATGATCATGAGCATTTCCTCATATTTTTGTTGGCTGCCAGTATAGCATCTTTAAAAAAAAATTTTATTGATATATAATTTATGTACAATAAAATACACAAAATTAAAGTGACATGAGTCAATTCATTATTTATTTGTTTATTTATTTTTGAAGTGTTCCTTCCCCTCCTCTCCCACACCTGGTAACCAACAAAGAAAGTATCCTTCCATAGATAAACTTTTCCTTGACTTTTACAATAATGAACAAATACTATATTTCTCCATCTGTGATTGATTTATTTCACTCAGCACAATATCCTCCAAGTTCATCCATGTTATGTGATGTTTTGCAGATTCTACATTATTCTTTAGCAGTGCATAGTATTCCATTGTGTGTATAGTTTGGTTATCCAATCTTCTGTTGATGGGAAGAATCAAAGATCCCAATTTTTTTTCTTTCTTGTGGTTCTATATTTTTCCTATTGTAAATAGTACTGCGATGAACATGAGTGTGCATATATCTGTTCTCATCCTTGTTCTCACTTGTTTAGGATATATACCTACTAAAGGGATTGCTGGGTCAAATGGTATTTCTAATTCCAGCCTTTTAAGAAATTGCCATAGAAGTCTGGTAAGATGGCAGACTAGGCAGAAAGACTAAACAGACCCTCTTCAACAAAGAAAAGGGAAACTGATTAACACAGACACAGAAGATAATCCTGGACCCCTGAGGATTGAAGGGAAGGATATAGAAGTGGACTAAACCCAAATTAGCAGAAGAATTTGCACGAAAATACCAAAAAAGGAGACATATGGAGCTGCTGTCTAGCAGCGATCCTGAGCGAGCCTGACAGCATGGCACAGACAGCTTGGAGAGTGCTGAGTGATGGTAAGACCTAAGAATTAACCTAAAAATCAGCCCTGCTAGCCAGGAACTGCACAAAGGACTGCACCAGAGGCTGGGGAATAAATGGAGAAGCAGGAGCAAAGAGGAAGGCGGGCTGAGATGTGGACTTTTGCCTGTCCAGAGGATGCTGCCATTTTAAATGTTTACAAGCACCTTGACTATTTTGGATATTTAAAGAGACAACATTCTCCCAGATTCCAGGGGCTTAAGAACAGGTTCCACTTACCAGTAACCCAAAGAACACTCTGGACCTGGACAAGTGAAAAGGTGTGACATTCCCCTTGTTACTTATATACCCCACACCCATGTGGTGAATGCAGGTGCAGCCATCTCCCACTTCCACCCACCTTCTGGGCGAACAGGAAGTCCATCCCAGTCTGTGTGCTCTGATGGAGCCAGGGTGCCCTGCCTTGCCGTCCACTGATTTCTTTCTTTTTTTTTTCTGATTTTAGTTTGCTTCTTTTTGGATGTTTTAAAACAATTATTATAATTCATGCTTTTGTCCTTTTTACAATTATTCTTTATTCTTCCCCTCCCAGGTCTGAGGTTTTTTTTTTAATCTTTTCCCTATTCTTGGTTGTAAATTTTTGTTGTTTTTCTTTTTGCATTTTTCCCACTTTTTCTTCATTATTCTTCTTCTTTGCCTTTTTTCCCTTAGTACCCTATCCCCAGATACTGCAGGTTTTCTTGTTTATTGCTTCTTTGTTTCCCCCATTTTTATTTTTGGTTACTGTTCCTGTGTGATTACATGGTGTGGTTTTTGTCCATGTGCTTTTAGTTTTTTGATGGTTAGTCAATTATAATTTTTGTCTAACTGAGTGAGAGATAGTAACAGTCCCCATAAGAGACAACTACACCCACACCTCCTGAAACTTCATTTACTGAGCAAGAGCCACCACCTCCTTCTCCACCAATGGGCCAATGATAAAAAAAAAAAAAAAAAAAAAAAAAGCTACAAAGTAGAGCCTGAATCACCCTTGGCTTCTATTCACAAAAAATTAACAGAGATTTAAATACAACACCACCACAATGCCTTGGAGACAACAGATCATCACAGTCCACACAAAGAAGCAGGATAAAGTGGTAGAAACAAGGGAGCAGGATACAGACCCAGAACACATCCCTGAGGAAGAAGCAGCATTGGAACT
>NW_006924375.1:7028-7858 GCF_000298275.1 Orycteropus afer afer
AAACAAGGGAGCAGGATACAGACCCAGAACACATCCCTGAGGAAGAAGCAGCATTGGAACTCTCTGATAAGGAATTCAAAAGAATTAAATTCAGGTATCTTCAAAGGATTGAGACACAGTCAAAATAAAACCCAGAAAAAACCCTAAAAGATTTTTGGAAGAAAATACAAGGACAAAATAAATGAAAAATTTGAAATGATTCTAAATCTACAGATAAAAATACAGAAGATTAATACTAAATTGTCAGAAATAAATAACACATTGGAAGGGCAAAGGAGTAGAATTCATGCAATAGAAGACAGAATTAATGAGATTGAAGACAAATACCTGACTACTTCTTTGTAAAGGAATCAATCAGAGAAAGATCAAAACAAAATGAAGAAATTCTAAGGTTCATGTGGGATGCCATCAAAAGAAATAACTTACATGTCATTGGAATTTCTGAATAGCAAGAGAAAAATAAAACCACTGAGCAAATTTTCCAATATTTGTTGGAGGAGAACATCCTTGATATGATGAAAGATGAGAATATATCCATTCAGGAAGTCCAGTGAACCTCAAAAAGGATAGACCCCAAAAGAAAATCACCAAAACACATCCTCATCAAACTCATCAAAGACAAAGACAAAGAATTCTGAAAGCAGCACGGGAAAAACAAAAAGTTATTTAAAAAGGTCAGCCAGTAAGAATAAGCTCTGATTTGTCAGCAGAAACCATGCAAGTGAGAAGGCAATGGGATAGTATATATAAAACACTGAAAGAGAAAAATATTCAACCAAGAATTATATACCCGGAAAAATTGTCCCTCAAATATGATGGTGAAATTAGGA
>NW_006924375.1:8077-8769 GCF_000298275.1 Orycteropus afer afer
AGCTATGGACATATCCAAAGTAAAATGAGCTTGCAAGATTGTAAACAGGGAACCAGAGACATCAATTGGCAAGTGAGGACAACTACAAACAAAATGAGGGAAAATACTGTATAATTAAAGAACTTCTAAATGGTGAGGAAGTTAAGAGGGTTACAAGATAGAACGGACTGTTCTAAACATGGGAAGAAAGTTATAAATCATAGGGTAACCTCAAAGAAAAATAATAAACCTTCACATCACAAAAAAAAAGGACAAGCACAAATATTCAGCATATACTAGAACAACAGCAACAATCAGAGAGATGCAAATCAAAACAACCATGAGGTACTATCTCACTCCAGCACTGGTATCAAAGTTCAACAAGACAGAAAATAAAAAATGCTGGCAAAGTTGTGGAGAGATTGGGAGTCTCATACACTGCTGGTGGGATTGTAAAATGGTACAACCCATGTGGAAAGCTGTATGGCGATTCCTTCAAAAGATGGAATAAGAAATGCCATTTGACCCAGCCATTCCATTACTAGGTATATACCCTAAAGAAGTGAGAGCCATGAGAAGAACAGATATATGTACACCCATGTTCATCGCAGCACTATTTATAATAGCCAAAAGTTGGAAACAACCTAGATGTCCATCAACTGAGGAATGGATAACCAAACTATGGTACATACACACAATGGAATACTATGCAA
>NW_006924375.1:12398-13011 GCF_000298275.1 Orycteropus afer afer
CAGATTCCTGGGGCTTAAGAACACATTCTGCTTTCCAGCAAGTCCAAGGACACTCAGGACCTCCAAGACTGAAAAGGTACCACATTCTTCTTGTTACTCTTATACCCCATACCCGCTTGATGAAAGGAGGTGTGGCCAAACCTCACCCCCACCTACCTTCTGGGCCTACAGGAACTCCATCACAGTCTGTGTGCTTGACAGAGCCTGGGGCCCTGCCATGTCCTCCACCGATTTTTTTTTCCTTTTGTAATTTTTACTTTTATTTATTTATTTTTCACTTTCTTTTTTCTGGTGATTAGTTTGCTTGTATTTGTCTGCTTTAAAACAACTATAATTAATACTTTTGTCCTTATTATTATTATTATTAATCATCCCCTACCAGGTCCTAGTTTTCAGCATTTTTTCTTTTCTCTGTGCCTGGGTAAAATTATTCTTTATATAAGATTTTTTTTTCTTTTCCCCCTTTTTTCTCATGATTAAGCCCATTCCTTGTTTTTCTTTTTGCATATTTTCCATTTTTTTCCTAATTTATTATTCTCCTTCCCTACAATTTTTTTTCTTAATGCCCTATCCCCAGATACTGCAGGTCTTCTTGTTCTTTCTTCTTTCCCTC
>NW_006924375.1:14423-14968 GCF_000298275.1 Orycteropus afer afer
CACAAGACAACGTAACCCAGAAACCACAGCTATGAACATATCCAAAGTAAAATGAGCTTCCAATATTGTAAAGAGGGAACCAGAGACATCAATTGTCAAGTGAGGACAACTACAAACAAAAAGAGGGAAAAGACTGTGTAGTTACAGAACATCTAAATGGTGAGAGAGTTAAGAAAGTTGCAAGATGGAATGGAATGTTCTAAAACTTGGAGAAAAAATTATAAATCATAGGGTAACCTCAAAGAAAAATGATAAAACTTCACACCACAATAAAAAAGAGGACAATCACAAATATTCAGCATATACTAAAACAACAGCAACAAAGGAAATGATAACACGATTCATAAACATGAGCTCAGCAAAGAAAATAATATGGAACAAAGAAACCAAGGACACCATGAAAAAACACATAACAAAATGACAGCAAAAAATTCAAACTTATAAATAATTAACCTGAACGTTAATGGATTAAATGAACCACTCAAGAGACAGAGACTTGCAGACTGGATAAGAAAACAAAACCCATCAATATGCTGCCTACAAGA
>NW_006924376.1:0-8344 GCF_000298275.1 Orycteropus afer afer
AAGATAAATCTCTCTCTCTCTCTCTATAAATATATATATACACTTTGCTGGTTTTTGTGTTTCTCTAGAGAACCCAATCCAACACAGTACCTCTACTTATAACATATCCTCTGACTGGTAGTGTAGTGCCTAAGGCACTTGACTGCTAACTCCTCGGAAGGCAGGTTGGGCAATCTACTTCCATACAGATACCGCCTTGGAAACCCAAGGAGGGGTCGCTATAAGTCGGGTCCGACTCTTCTGCACACAACAACAACAACAACAGCACTGTAGAACTCTATGAGGCTGGTCCCTGGAAGTTTGGCCTTTGGCAATTTAAGAGTGACATAAAGGAATCTAGAAGACCTCTCAAGAAAATAGCCTGTTTTTGAATGTCAGAAGATGAATATTCCCTTGAACTCTCTCTTTGAATTTCTTCTGTGATAAATTCTGGTCTCCCTCCAGGCAGCTGGATGACTGAACATTCTAGGGTGAAGGTCATGTAATTGAGAAGGTAAATGAGTAAAACAAAATGGAAATATTAAGAAAACAGTATTCCTGTTACATGTGAAATCTCTCCATTTAAAGTATAGGAAAACGAATTTAACTTAAGCGTTCCTACTTAAATCAAACAAAATACATCTGTGTCATCTTTCACTTAGAGACTAACAATTTATGATCCTTGCTGGACAAATTACAAATGCCATTTGTTACAGAATCGGGTTAGTGAGGATAGGGAAGGAGTGGTGGAGGGAAAGGAGGGAATATTACTGCTTCATCTTACAAAATAGAGAGCCAAGAGATATTGACTCAGTAAGACGAGACACAAATAAGAGAAACAAATACATTTAGTTACGTGTAGTGCTGAGTCTCAATCTGGAAATATAAATAGAATATAAGTCCAAATATAAGTGGACCCTGATTGTAAATCAAGCCATCTTTTCTCTAAATGGGAAAGTTGAAAACAACTTCTGTTTTTTCAACTTGAATATACAACATTTAGGGAAACAGTTGAAATAGTAAAATGTCTACCTATAATATTTAATTGAAAGTTTAGTTATATATACATATTTAAAATCACATGTTACATAAAATATACTATTATATAACATTGCTCTTTTTCAGTCTCACATTTTAGTATACAACTTTTTTCAGCTTCTCACATACTCATTGACATTCATTTCTTCTTCATCTGGAGCCACTTGGAAAACCAGTGCCATCTTCACTCCCACTAAGTTGCTTGATTGCAACACTTTCAAGCCCAAGTATGATGCTGTCAATGGAAATTTTGTCCTGGTTCACATATACCTATTCATTCGTAGTGAGCTTCACAACATGAGCATTTAATGTAATATGTTGTTGTTGTTGTTGTTATGTGCCATCGAGGCGGCCCCGACTCATAGCAGCACCTCCTTGGGTTTCCGAGACAGTATCACTACGGAAGTAGGATTGCCCAACCTTCCTTCCGAGGAGTGGCTGGTGGGTTTGAACCGTCAGCCTTCTGGTTAGCAGTCAAGTGCTTTAGCCACTAGGCTACCAGAGCTCCTTTAATGTAATATAATAAAGTGAAATTTTTAAAGTATTGCATGCCGTGGCACTCAGAGATGCAATTATAGGCCATTTCTCCAGAAATACTGACACAATCTGTGTTAAATTTATTACCCTTACTCCATTATGTCAAGTTACCTCTATAAGCATCCAAATCTAACGTTGATTGAGGTCATTTCAGGTTAATGTGTCTTCCTCAAATAGTACTTTGTTGTTCGGAATTAAGTAATTGGGAGACTGCCTATAATAGGAAAGTCTTAATAAGGACTTTATTTTTGATGGAATAGTTTTGAGGAAAAGCATTGCCTTATATTTGGGTACACACAGAATTTTGGGAAGAGAGTCTACAGGAAGCTTGGGGGTGGGAAAAATGAGTTAAATTTTCATGTATTATAGCAGATAACTAACAGAGATGCCTGATGTTGATAAACCAAGAAATTGTGGTAAAACATAATATCTAGAGATATCAAGGTACCTACTAGATGATCAAAAACTGTGATGGTTTCAGTTGATAAATTGTGGGTAGCTAGATTGGGATAGGATAACACTGAGCCAGAAAACTTGTTGTTCATTATGAAAGTACCTAAACTAGGAAAAAAAAAAAAAAAAACCCAAAAAACTCACTGCCATTGAGTAGGATTCAACTCATAGCGACCCCTCCTTGGGTTTTTGAGGTGGTATCACTACAGAAGTAGATTGCCCCATCTTCTTTCTCAGGAGTGGCTGGTGGGTTTGAACTGCCAGCCTTCTGGTTAGCAGTCAAATGACTCATGCCACCAGAGCTCTCAAAGAAGAATATTATGATAGTGCAAACGAGAGATACTGAACCATGTCAGTGGAGATGAGGATGGAAGGAAGAGGCAGATTTTAGAGCTGCCTATGGGTAGAGTCTATGATATTTCATGCTTGGATTATGGAAGTTCGTGTAGACATAAGAATGCAAGATGAATTCTGGTTTCCTACCTCTGGGGACTGGTTAAATATGGCACTGAGTTGCAAATGCATGAATAAGGAGGCAGGAACAATGGGATCCATGAGCACATACATGCTCGTGGTATTTGTGGTCTTTTCAGACAGAGATGAGTCTGGAACTCAGGAGAGGCTTTTAGGAGTCATCAACATGGCAGGAATGGTGGTAAATACAGACAAGGGAACAGGTAGATTGCCCAGCAAAGATAACAAAACCTTAGATTGGACCTTGGGGAAGCCATCATTATTAGAAGAGCAGGGAAGAGAATCCAAAGAGAGAGGCTGAGAGAAAATGGCCAGAGATAAAGGAGGAAAAGATAAGGAAAGATAAGGAAGGGGAACATGTCAAGAAAAGTGTGTCTAGCAGTATCAGATGTTGAAGTACTACCAGGTGCAGTAATGGCTGGGAAGTTCCCACTTGATTTGGGTAAATTCTTTTATATTTTCTAGATAAGACTGTGGACTCCTTAGAAGATAAAGCTGTCTGTCTTCAAACAGTTTAGAAGAAGCTTTTGGGGAAATTATGATTTAGGAACTTATGGTTGAAATAAAAAGATTGATGAAGAAGATGTTGACCTTGGCACAAACAAGGAAATATGATCTTTGCCCAAACTAGCCTGTGACCCTGCACAGTGACAACCTCATGGGCACCTAAACTGATCCCCTGCCTCTGTCCTCCAGGACCTTGGGATTACCCTGAGTCCTGCTTGCTATCTTCTCTGGTTCTGTCTGATTGTCCCTGATCCCTGCCTTATTTGCTTCTAATGTCCACCTCTCTGGCAAGAGCTGCACATTTATTATGGGAGTCTCTGATGACCAGATATCAGATTTGCCTCCAGACACAGCTGTCTTTTTTATTCTCATGGATATATCTAAGAAGTGGAAAGTGCAGGGAGACAGATTATCTCAATGTAAGGATAACTCTCAGACAGAGTGATTCAAGGAGGTAGTGAAAGAGTTAATCAAAGATGCACCAAGTTCTCATGCTCTAAAGATCTTCCAGCACAGACTAGATGACCTTTTAGCACTAATGCTGCAGAGGAAATAATTCATTCATCAGATGACCTTTAAAATCCCTTGCTGCTCTGAGAGGCGGTGGTCTCCTGACACCAGTTCTAACATAGAAATCAGGGAACCTCAGGGGTGGAAGGGAGTTGAAGAGGTCATTTGATTCACTTTCAACTAAATAAATGCATCCCTTCTACGACTGCCTTATTGAAGAGTATGGGCACTAGTTTCTTCCTGAATGCTCAAACAATGGTAATTCACCATTATCAGATTTGCAGAATACATTTAAGGGCTAGGACAGTGAGTGCCTTATGGGGAGTAAGCTGAGATAAAGAATGTGTGCTGCTCTTCCACCTGGACCCAGAGAGAGTTCTATGTGGGCTTTGGGCAGTGCCCCGTGGTGCAACAGAGAATTCACTGAATATACCTATATTTCTCAGCTTCCCTTGCGGTTGGGTTGGGACATATGACTGAGGTCTGGCCAATGACAACATTCACAGAAGAGAAGCCTCACTGTAGGTCTGAGTCACTTGAGTCTATGTGCTTCTTTCTTTACCTTGTTTATCATATTCAGAAACGTTGGAACCCCTGTGATCCAGATAGAGCAGCTATAAGATACATACTGCCGTCGAGTCGGATCTGAATCATAGCAATCCCTCCTTGGGTTTCTGAGGTGGTATCACTACAGAAGTAGGTGGCCCAGCCTTCCTTCTGAGGAGTGGCTGGTGGGTTTGAACTGCCAGCCTTCTGGTTAGCAGTCAAATACCTTGGGCACTACATCACCAGAGCTCTTAGCTACAAGATAGCAGATCCTTTGTTAGCTTAGGGCCCCAAACAACTGTGTGGAGTAGAGCTCCCTACCTACCTGCCCTGGAACACATAATGTGAGCAAGAAATAAACTTTGTTGTGTTACACCACTGAGATTTCAGGGTTAATTTGTTGCCTCTGCATAGTCTAGCCTAACCTGACTAAAACGCCTCTCTTTGTTGACCCTTAAGTTCTCTCTTGGATCTCAGTCTCTTTCTCTACCTACAGTTGGAACTCTCTTCTATGTCTATGCTCAGTTTTCATCTCAGACCTCTTTTGTGATATTTGACCATCTCAACAAGCTTTTTGGCATTTGTTCCATGTCAACAAGGCTTCCCAGGCCCTCGATTCATTTCTGGTGGTCAATCTTTGTCTTTGGGCTCTGCCTGAGTCTTTATGTTTCAGTTTTCAGCTCAGTCGATCCATTGGCTCTCCAGAGATTTCTCTGTCTCACTAGTACCAAGGCTTCCTCATTGACAGTGTCCCTCATTTGACCATTACTCAGGAGGCAGCCCACTCTATTTTCAGAAGGGTCTAACCTATATCGATTTTTTCCTTAAGATGCCTGATGCAAACTGTCTAGTATATGTTCCCCCTCCATCCTCTGGTGTTGTGCAGTGTCTACTCTTTCTTCCATGTGATATCTGAAGATGGAAAAGCTAGCATGTTCCTCCTAATACATTCTTTTAGGTAGAATGTCTATTTTTATCCAGGTGTATATATGTATTTTCCAGAAGTGAAATATTCCTCATCATAAGAAAATGGGATGATAAGTGAATCTATATTTCAGTATACAAAGCTAATTATAATGGGTATAAGTTTAACATGAGAGATGGACTTGTTTAAAAAAACATAACACATGCGTGGGTTGTATGATGGTTATACCTATAACCCATCTGCTTTTTTACACATCGTTTAGTTTTCTTGGTAAGATTTCACTTTGGGTTGAAACTTGGCAAAACCCTAGTCTGACAGCAATTTTTAAAATACAAAATGTGAGAAGAGGAGAAAAGGATCTGTCGTTTTTTTTTTTTTTTTTTTTTCAGTTACAAAAGCACCAGGCAAAGAATCGCTCCTTTATCTTCTTTTCCTTTTTCTGGACTCAGGAAGCTGAGAAAAGATTGGATTGGAAGAATACAACCCCAGCACTTCTCAGCATTAAAAAAAACAAAAACAAAATTTGCACTAGGTATTTAAATGAGCGAACTAACCAATGACCTCTCAGGAGTTAAGGAGGCCTCTACCGTTTAAAAGTACACTCAGAAGAGCCCATCCCACCATGCTATTTTCCCAGTCTCTGTTGTCTTCTAAAGCCAGAAAGACTGTTTCTTTCATAGTTCAGAGGGACTCTGGGAGCCTATTATTGCCATTTTGTTCCAGTTAGCTCTCAGGACTTTTCCTATTTGATCTCTTCCCCTCTTCCTTCTCTCTCCTTATCAAGGCAGCAGGACTAAGGGAATGGATATGTATACACAGTCACTCACACTCACTCACTGCCCTTGTGGAGTTATATCCGAGTCATAGCAACCCTTCCTTGGGTGTCCAAGGCAGTAACACTACAGAAGTAGATTGCCCAGTCTTCCTTCCGAGGAGTGGCTGGTGGGGTTGAACCGCCAGCCTTCTGGTGAGCAGTCAAGTGCCTTAGGCAGGATGGAGGTTTAGCAGTCTAGTTCAATAATCTATACTGCCTACCCAAGGAGCCCCTGTAGCCTAGTGGTTAAAGCTCCCAGTTGCTAACTTAAAGGTGGGTGGATTGAACTCCACTTACCATTCCACAGGAGAAAGATGAGGCAGTCTGCTTATGTAAAGATTGACAGCCTTGGAAACCCTATGGGACAGTTCTTTTCTGTCCTACAGGGTCACTGTGGGTCAGAATTGACTCAATGACAATTTTTTTCCCCCAGTTTTTTTTTTTTTTTTTAACAACTAATAGATATCAGTCAATATATGAGACCTGTTGTTGTTGTTATGTGCCGTCAACCCCTCCTTGGGGTCCGAGGCAGTATCACTCCGGAAGTAAATTGCCTCAACTTCTTTCCAAGGAGTGGCTGGTGGGTTTGAACAGCCAGCCTTCTAGTTAGCAGTCAAGTGCCTTAGGCACTATGCTACCAGAGCTCCCATATGAGACCTGTTGTTGTTGTTGTTGTTATGTGCTGTCGAGTCGGCCCCGACTCATAGCGACCCCTCCTTGGGTTTCCGAGGCAGTGTCACTATGGAAGTAGATTGTCCCCTCTTCCTTCCGAGGAGTGGCTGGTGGGTTTGAACCGCCAGCCGTCTGGTTAGCAGGCAAGTGTCTTAGCCACTATGCTACCAGAGCTCCCATATGAGACCTAGGAGATCGTAAATAAGACAGAGATCCAGCCATAGAATTGTTCACTGTTTAAAGAGGAGGCAGGCAGATAAACCTAATTGTTAGGTTCTGGTGAAATCTTTAAACAAAGATATACATGGAGTGCTTTGGGATTTGAATCTAAATCTTTCTGATTGTAAAGTTTATGCTTTTTCTTCCCAAAGGTCATTATTGCTATGTCCCTGCTTTCTTTGAAAGGAAAGGCATGTGAGGACATTGAAAAGCTTTAGTTTATTCTGGATTAATGTTTATTAGGTTCTGAAATGTAAAAGAAGTATATGTTCATGGCAAAAGCGCCTGGCAATTCAGAAAAGTACAAAGAGAAAAGTCAAAATCCTTTTCAACCATTTCCCTAGTTCTGTTCTCCAGGGAGAATGATGTTTCCATTTTCCCATTGTGTACTCACTCCCCATTACAGGGAAATATCAAATAAAAAGCTCTGAGCCCCCAGTATCTACACTGAATCCCTAAAATAGTCACTCACTTTTTGCACAGCCCTTTTGGGCAGAGTGGAAGCGTCTTGGTGACCCGTGGCCTGTCTGGGCTACATTTGCATTTCTGACTACGAATTATATTTTAATTTCTATTTCAGTTCATCTCCTTTTCATCTGGGAAGAATGGTACTGGTCAGTCCTTTGAATCAGGTCTCTCAAATGTTTATGTGGATGCTGGATTTTGAGGAAATTATTTTTGAAATAGTGCTGAACTTGAGTTCTGTTTTTAAAGCTGAGATTTTCCATTTTTTTCTATCCTTGGATTGGAACAATCTTACTTTCCTAAGGATGTGGTAAAAGAAGAGTGTGACAAAAATAGATTCTTGCTCAACTACTACAGAAATAGGTGATAGTGGGTAGAAATGATAAATCGTGGTCAGGAATGATAGAGGGTCATGATTAATGTCAGAACTGGAGGGAGTCAGAGGTCACCCAAAGTGTCTCCTCTTTTTACATGTAGGACTTTCCATGCTAATGACAAAAGGCTCACATGAATATTAATTCACAACGAAAGTACTCTCTCTCTCTCTATGTGTGTGTGTGTGTATGTGTGTATTGTGAAGGTTATCTTTTTTATTTGTCCCTGAATATGTGTATTCCTGTGTATGGTTGGGCAATTTGTAGTGCTCCAAACTGAGTAATTAAGAATTAGAAAGGACACACTGCTAGACCTGCTTCTGGAGATCAGATCCCACTATCAGTCCCACCAAGCTTATTCCTATGAATTGAAATCAAGTAAATTCAATTCAGCTTAACTCATTTTGACTCTAATTATCAGTCCTCGGACTAGATTCGAAGGTGCTGTTCATCCCTTGGGAAATCGGACCCTCAATATGAAACATTAGAAAGCAATATCAGAGTATGGACAAAAAATGCTACAGGGATATTCATATATACTTATATGTTGAGGAAAGACATTTTCTTGTTTGTAAAATACAGGTTTTTTTGGGTTAAATTGACCCAATGGTTTTCTTTTTATTTTCAGTAAATTTACAGAGTTGTGTAACCATAACCACAGTGTAGTTTTAGAGCTTTCCTGTTACCACCAAATATCCCTTGAGTCCATTTATAGTCAATCCCCACCCCTACGTCCCTGCAAAAACTACAAGGAGGCCACATGTTCTGACCTCCTCTAATCTCACGAGAGGAAGACAGGATTACCAGCAGTAACCCAAGGCCTATTACTGC
>NW_006924376.1:10540-12063 GCF_000298275.1 Orycteropus afer afer
TCCTTCTCCAGGGACTGGTCCCTTCTCGTAACATGACCAACGTATGAGAGATGAAGTCTCTCCCACTTCTGCAGTCTGAAATTGACCAAATATGCAATTGAGATGTATCGATAATTACTGGTCATTGGAATGTGAAAGATGGAAACAAAGAAGAAGCACCAGTTGTTGGAAAATATGGCTTTAATGACAGAAATGACTCCAGAGATCACATGATATAATTTTGCAAGACCAATGACTTATTCGTTGCAAATACCTTTTTTTTTTCTACAGCATCAACAATGACTATACACATGGATGGACCTTGCCAGTAGAAAAAGACAGGTCTAGTATCCCTGAATTCTTTCAGTCTTTGCACATGGGGATATCTTTATTTCAAGTTTATTTTGAAAGATATTTGAATTTTTTACTGGATATAGAATTCTTGTTGACAGATTTTTTTTTTCTTTTTAGTATTTTGACTATGTCATTCTAGGACTTCTAGCCTCTATTGTTTATGATGATAAATCATCATATTATTTTTCTTTTGTGTGTGGTGATTAGTTTTTCTCTTGTTGCTTTCAAGATTTCCTATTTGCTTTTTTGTCTAGTTGTAAATTTCTTTGTGTTTATCTTACTTGGGCTTTGTTGAACTTCTTGCACCTGTACAACAACACACACCTGTAGATTAATGTTTAAATTAAATTTGAGAAGTTAAAACCATTGCTTCTTTGAGCATATTGTCTGTTTTCTCTTTTCTCTCCTTTTAGTACTCTCATTATACATGTATTGGTACACTTGATGTTGTCCCACAGATCTCTGGGGGCTCTGTTCATTTTCCCTCAATCTTTTTCTCCCTCTGTTCCTCAAATAGGATAATTTCTGTTGACTTATCTTCAAGTTTGATGATTCTTTCTTCTGCCAGCTCAATTCTGCTATTGAGCCCATCCAATGAAATTTTTGTTTTATTTATTGGACTTTTCAACTCAAGAATTTCTATTTAGATCTTTTTATTGTTTTTTAAAGTAATAACTCTGTTGAGATTCTTTATTCATTTAGTTATTGTCTGAGTTGTCTAGTGCTACTATGACAGAAATACCACAAGTGGGTGGCTTTAACAAACAGAATTTATTTTTTTCACAGTATAGGAAGCTAAAAGTCCAAATTCAGGGTCCTGGCTCTTGGGTTAGGCTTTCTCTGTCAGCTCTGGAGCAAGGCCGTTGTCTTTTTTGCAGCTTCTGTTTCTCATTTCCTCGGTGGTCTTCACGTGTCATAATAACTATCTTTCCCTCATTCCAGCTTGCTTGCCTCTGCTACCTAAGCTGCTACTTTTATATCTCAAATGTGATTGGTGTAAAATATATCCTATCACTGATATAACCTTGTTAACATAACAGAAAAACCCTCCAAAACCAAACTCACTGCCATTGAGTCAGATCTGACTCATAGCGACCCCTTCTTGGGTTTCTAAGGCAGTATCACTATGGAAGCAGACTGCCCAATCTTTCTTCTGAGGAGTGGCTGGTAGATTTCAACCACCAGCCTTC
>NW_006924376.1:14323-15058 GCF_000298275.1 Orycteropus afer afer
AAAGAGACAGCGCTCTCGCAGATTTCTGGGGCTTAAGAACACGTTCTGCTTTCCAGCAACCACAAGGACACTCAGGGCCTGCAAGACTGAAAAGGTACGACATTCTTGTTACTACACCCTACACCCGCTTGGTGAAAGGAGGTGTGGTCATCCCCACTCCCACCTACCTTCTGGGCCCACAGGAACTCCATCATAGTCTGTGTGCTCAGACAGAGACTGGGTGCCCTACCCAGTCCTCCACCAATTTTTTTCTTTTTTTCTTTCTTTTTCCCGGTGATTAGTTTGCTTGTATTTGTCCGTTTCAAACCAACTAATATTATTAATACTTTTGTCCTTTTTGTTATTATTCTTAATCTTCCCCTACCAGGTCCTAGTTTTCAGCATTTTTTTTCTTTTCCCTGTGCCTGGTTGAAATTCTGCCCCCCCCAAATTTAAGGTTTTTTTTTTCCCTTTCCCCCTTTTTTTTTCTCATGACTAACCCCATACCTTGTTTTTCTTTTTGCAGTCTTCCTGTTTTTCCATTTATTATTCTCCTTCCCTACTTTTTTTTTTCTTCTTAGTGCTCTATCCCCAGATTTTGCAGGTTTGCTTGTTTTTTCCTCTTTTTTTCCCTTTTCTCTTTTTTTGGTTACTGTTCCTGTGTGACTACATGGGGTGGTTTTCACCCATGGACTTTTAGTTTTTTAATGGTTATTCAATTGTAATTTGTATCTAACTGAGTGGGAGACAACAACA
>NW_006924377.1:0-1483 GCF_000298275.1 Orycteropus afer afer
ATTTTTTAAATAACATTTTGTTGTGTTTTTGGTGAAAGTCTACCCAGTAAGTAAGGTTCCCATTTGACCATTTCCACACAAATAGTTCAGGTACATTTATCACAATGTGTCAATATTCTCTTTGTATTCTGTTAGTTCCATTCCCGATACGCTAGCTTCCTTATCCCTTTGTGTTCCCATCTTCGGTTTTGAGTAATGTTTGAAATGTTGGTCTTATACTGATTGCTTATAAGTAAATAACAGATCTTATAGGCAATATTCTTATTTTATGTGCCACTCTACTATTTTGTTAAAAGGTAATCTCAGGGGATAAGTTCAGTTCTAGTTTTAAGGAGCATCTCACAACTGGACTGATAAGCAGCATCGTGATAAAAGGAGAAGACTGAAGTTGTCAAGATTTCATAATACTTGGTTCCATAATTATATAGAAAGAGACATGTATTGACACCTGAGAAATTTCTCTTGTTTTATGCCAGATCTGGAGCTTGCACTTTTCATTATCTGGTTCCTGGAGCTGAACCAGTGACCTGCTGTACTGCCTGACAATCTTGAGATAGTTGCCCTTGCAGCCTGTGAGCCAGCTGTGTGGCATTTTACCTGCCTATCTTGTATTCATCATTCTCTGAGCCACCTGCCTGCTATACAGTCTGTTGTTCTTGGTTCCTCAGCCCCTGAACCTGTGTAAATCAGGAGAAGCCTCCAGCTTAACATTTGACTCACAAATATGGGAATTGCCACTACCTACAGTTGTGTGGATAAATCTGCTTCAAAAGACCTCTTTAAAGTTTTAAAGAGGAAAGATGTCACTTTGAAGACAATGTGTATATGAAAGCTGGACAATGAATTAAGGGAGACCAAAGGAGAATCAATGCCATTTAGTTGTGGTGCTGGCAAAGAATACTGAAAATACCATGGACTACTGGATGAATGAACAAATCTGTCCTGAAAATAGTACAAACAGAATGCTCCTTAGAGGAGAGAATGGCCAGACTGTGTCTCACATGTTTTGTCATGTTGTCAGAAGGGACCAGTCCCTGGAGAAAAATACCATGATTGGTAAAGCAGAGGGAAAGACCTCAATGATATGGATTGATACAGTGGCTGCAATGATGGGCTCAAGGATTGTGAGAATGGTGCAGGAACAGGCATTATTTCATTCTGTTGTACATAGGGTCACTGTCACTCAGAGGCAGCACAACAATATCTAACAACAACTGTGTTCTTCTAAGGAGGGATATTCCAGCCGTACTTTTTCTATGACAGATTTGTTCATTCTTTTGGAAGTCGATGGTATCCTCAATATTCATCACCAACACTATGATTCAAATGGATCAATTCTTCTTTGGTCCTCCTTATTCATTGTCAAGGCTTTATATGCTTATGGGTCTATTGAAAATATCATGAATTGTGTCAGATTCTCTTTAGTCTTCAAAGTGACATCTTTGCTCTCTAACAGTTGTGGTTGTTGTTGTTGTTAGGTGCT
>NW_006924377.1:1785-2675 GCF_000298275.1 Orycteropus afer afer
CTTTTTTCTTTTTTTTTCAATTTTGACATGTTATTTATGCTGAGAGCCATAGGCTTTGATCTTCTTCAGTAAATGCTTCAAGTCTAACTCACTTTTGGCAAGCAAGGTTTTGTTTTCTGCATGTCGCAGGTTCTTAATGAGTCTTCTTCCAATCCTGATGCCATGTTATTCTTCATATAGTCCGGTTTCTTGTATTATTTGCTCAGCATGCAGATAGAATGAGTGTGATGAAAGAATGCAATGTTTATGCACACTTTTCCTGATTTTAAACCATGCACCCTTTATTCTTTTCAAATGACTGCTTTTTACTCAATCTACAGCTTTCTCATGAGCATGATAAATTATTCTGGAATCCATATTCTCCACAATATTATCCATAATGTGGTAAGATTCACATAGTTAAATGACTTTGCTCAGTCAATAAAAAACAATATATATCTTTCTGATCCATCTGACATCAACAATGATATCCCTCATTCCACATCCTCTTCTGAATCTGGCTTGGATTTCTGGTACTTCTGGGTCAATTATTGCTGTAACCATTTTTTCATTATCTTGAGAAAAAAATATTTGCATGTGATATTAATGATATTGTTTGATAATTTCCACATTCCATTGGATCATCCTTCTTTGAAATGGGCACAATTATGGAACTTTTACTGTTGGCTGATCAGGTAACTCTTCCTACAACACAGTATTCTGTCAATTCATGGAGACTTGTTTATTTTTCCAATTCCTTCCATGCAACTTGGAATTTTATTTTTTTCAATATTATTGGTACTTGATCATATTCTGCTCTGGTTACCTAGTGCCTCTCTGCCAAGAATATAACACAAATGGGATGGCTTGAACAACCAGGAGTTTATTCTCTTACAGTTTGGAGGCTTTAA
>NW_006924377.1:3775-8074 GCF_000298275.1 Orycteropus afer afer
GGATTGATACGGTGGCTGCGATGATGGGCTCGAGTATAGCAGGGATTGTGGGGCTGGCGCGGGATTGGGCAGTGTTTCGTTCTGCTGTGCATGGGTTCACTATGAGTTGGAAACGACTCGACGGCACTTAACAACAACATTTCTGTCCTGTTTTTGTTTTGTTTTAACAATACTTTGCTTTCGATGTGTGTGATATCTTTGAAGTCATTCCACACTTCTGGTGTTCTTTCATTTGTGTTCAAGGTATCAAATCTGTTCTTGTAGTTTCTAACACAATTGGGAGATATTAAAGGTGGTATTTGACTAACCTGGATTGTTCTACAGCTTCACCTTCAACTTTTATATGTTTATGGTTTGTTCTCCAATCTCTCCCTGGCCTTGTTCTAAGTGATGATATTGAGCTTCTCCACCATCTTTTTTTCATATAAATAGTCGATTGGGTTCTAGTTCCTTCCTTCTGGTGAGGTTCATGTGTATAATCACTCTATAATATTTGGCATAGTGCCTAAGACATTTGACTATTTAACTGCTAACCAGTAGGCAGGTGTTTCAAACGTACCAGCTACTCCCCAGAGGAAGACTGGACAATCTACTTCCATAGAGATACCGCCTTAGAAACTCAAAGAGGGGTCTCTATGAGTCGGAGTCGACTTGACGGCAATGAGGTTTTTTTTTTTTTTTTGGTTTTGGTTGCTTTTAAAAAATGTATTTACAATGAATAGGTCTTTTGTCTTGCAAAAATTCTATCAGGCAGTCTCTGGCATCATTTCTATAATCAAGGCCATATTTTCTAATGTTTATGGTTTTTCTTTGTTTCCAACTTTCACCTTCCAATCACCAGTAATTATCAATACATTTTGATTGCATGTTTCATAAATTTCAACTGCATAAGTGAATAAGAATTTTCAGTTTCTTCTTCTTTGACTTTAGAGCTTGGTATGCAAATTTGAATAATGGTAGCATTAACTGATCTTCCTTGTACTAGCTCAAGCTCACTGCTGTCAAATTGAATCTGACTCATAGCAACCCCTCCTTGCATTTTCCTATTACTCATAATACTGTACTTTAGGACTGATCTTGAAGTGTTCATTTAATGGTGAATTTGATTTGATTCTTCTTCAATTTATCATTCTGACATAGTAGACCATATCACTGTCTGATTCAAAATGACCAGTTCCAGTCCATTTCAGCTCAGTAATGCCTAGGATTTTGACCTTTATGCATTACTTTTCATTTCCGTGCTAATTCAATTTTCTAGATTCATGCTTTGTATTTTTCCACATTCAGATTATTAATGGATGTCTGCAGCTGTTACTTCTCATTTTGAGTCATGGCACATCAACAAATAAAGGTAGTGAAAGCTTTACTCCATCCACATCATTAAGGTCAATTCTTCCTTGCTGAGCCAGCTCTTCTTCAGTAATATTTTGTGGGTCTTCCTCTGTGAGGGGTTCATGTTCAGGAACTACATCACACAATGTTTCCCTATTATTTATGTGGTTTTCAGTGGAGAATTTTTTTCAGACAAACCTGGCCACATCCTTCTTTTTAATCTGAGTCTGAAATTCTGCTGAAACCTGTCTACCATGTGTGACCCTGAAATTCTGATAGCATAGCTCCCAGCATCACAGCAACACACACCCACCCCAGTACAACAAACTGACAGAACAATGGTGGAGCTCGCCATAGCTATTTTATTCTCCATAATTTCTGCTCTCTCCTTGCTTCCCAACCATAAGTCTCTAAAAAGTTTTTCCACTGATGTTTTCTGTAATGTATATTTCATTATTAACTGTTATTATTCATGTTACATTGGAAAGAAGCAAGTAATTTCTTAGTATTTTCATTTTACTCACAATACTAAACATGATTCAACATTTTTAATAAGAATAAAGGAGAAAGATTGTCTCATATTTTCTCTCTTAATTGGTTTATGATATGACACAGATTTTTAATATTTAGATGTATATCCAATATGCAAAAAAAAATATTTGGGGTGGTTAATTAATTAATTAACTCACTGTTTTGCAGAATATATTACCTTTCACAGCATAATGACTCTCAAAGGGACATCATATAAATTATTATATGTGTTTAGAAATCTTAACCATCCTAAATTAGTTGCATTAAGCCATTTAGAAATAAAACCCCACAAGTATATCAGTGCACATGTTAACCAGTGCTTACACACACTCTCACACACATGCTCTCACACACACATAAACACACACACAATCTATCAATTTATGTAACATCTGTCTAACTCATACACAAATATATAGTTATATCTTTTTTGTAAGCATTAGTGGTATAGAGTCAAGTTTATCAATAATTCTCCTCTGAACTGTTACCATAATTTTTCCATAACTTTATATTTTTCATATTTTATATATTTTCTTTCTTCCTGACTCTGTAAATGTGGTCAATCCCCAACTTTCCATAAGTATATTATCAGTCTGCTTCTGCAAAGGTGCTCTGAAATTATTACTGAGGTCACAGCAAAATAAGCTTTATTTTGAATATTTTAATGTAACTATGAAATAAATATTTTATCTATGTAAGAGTTACATCTTGGATATTACTGTCCCAAGCAACATATCAGAAACACATGTAGTTACAGATGTGTGCTTTCACATAAGGGAAAGAAAGATGATCTATTATCATAGTCTATGTATTATTTTTGGCTAAGGGTCCATAGCTATAAAGACACATGTAGTTATTGTTTTTTTCTCTCTTTTCCCATATGAAACCAGCATTCTTATAATGACTTCACACATAAAGCTAAATCCCTTCACCCCATTCACCTATCCATCATCCTGAAACCAGCACATTTACACACACATGTACATAAACAAACACACATAAAAGTAAATGAATTTTTTTTTGTGTTTCTGAAGATAAAAACACAGGTTCCTAGCAGTGTGTTTAAATTGGTCTTAAACTATTTCAATTCAAAATAATTAAAAACAACATAATAAAGACATTAAAAATTTACAAAGCACCCACATGCAGACATTCATCATATTTTAAAAGTTAGTGGTGAAAACAAAATGTTTGGAATATTTTTACTGAAAATGGAGAGTTCCTTAGATTCCTTGCATGTAAGTTTAGGAAAAAAAATATCTGGAATACATTACAATTCATTTGCATTTTCTGGAGGCAGGGCTCACTTACCTAGCAACAGAATCATTGTGCTCCAAGCACACAATCATTATTTGCCCTTTTCTATAAAAAGAGGTAGGTGAGTTCACTCTTTGGAGCTATTAATATTTTTTAAATGATTTTCCCCCTGTTGGTTGCATCTCATCTCCCAAACATTTTTCCCCCCGGTTTTGTTTTGTTTTATGAGAGCATGAGATATTATCTCACTCTATTTCACATCTAATAGCTTCAGCCTAATAAGTGAACCAATTTTGGCCTGGAAATGTTCACAGAAGTATGTTTTGTTATTTGTGTCTTTTTTTTCTTTTTTAAATTCTCCTGCTATCCCTAATAATGTCCACTAGATATTTTACATTATTTGATAGGCATGCTCTCGGAGAATCTTGGTGATGTCTTTCTGGTTTTCTTTGTTCTTGGGCAGGGTAGATTTTCCTCTTGGGTTTGACATCAGAGACCTTCCATAATCTCTCTTTCTTGTGAGTCGGGAGCAGTCCTGCACTTCCCTCCACAGTTGGAGCCGGGTGTATCCATGTAAACATGAGCATCACTGACCTCCTTCGGGCAAAAACTTTAAAAGCAGAAGAAAGATTTAGCACATTCTTTTTAAACTGCAAATGCTGCTGACAGATCATGTTTATTTATTTATTCATTGAGATTTCCTTGCTACTTTCACATATGAAAAATTCATTAGATAAACATAAAATGCTGAAAGAGAATAAGGCTTATTAGAGCAATAAGTAGCAGAACAGCACAAGCAAGTGACTATTGACATTTTTATTATCCATATTAATACAGATTTACTGTTTCAATTTCTAGATTACATGGAAAAAGCAGGTTGTAATAAACACCAAAAATTCAGAAAAAAATAAAGGAAAACAATATAAAATTAACTCTGAAATATTAATAATTTATATTTGATGATATATTTCCATTCATCATTTCCAGTGCATGTGTTTCTGTGTGTGTATATGCTGTGTACAAGATATATATGTTACTTCTCTTTTTCAGAGCAGAAATTTATCTTTTACTTTTTAATAAATTCTCTATCATAATTTTCTCATCTCTCCTGAAAACAAAAGAAAAAAAAAAGCAAAAACAAAAATTTTGAATGACCTTATGATTTTCTAATTATATGCA
>NW_006924377.1:8285-9342 GCF_000298275.1 Orycteropus afer afer
AGACTGGTAATCAACTCCATGGTGGAATCTACTGCGAGTCAATTTCGTCTTATAGTGACCGTGGTGGTTATGTTTTTGTGTTAACTTGGCTAGGCCTGGTTGAGTGGCTGGGCAGCTGGATCTAGTATTCCCCATGATGAGACTGGTAATCAACTCCATGGTGGAATCTACTGTGAGCAGCTGAGTAGCTGCCTTTGGGTATGTTGTCTGTTTCCCGTATATAAGCAGCAGCTTTGAGAATGGTTTCTAGCTTATGGCATGCTTGGACCCTGCATGTAGCCATATCATTGTTCAGCTTCCTGCCATGCTCTGCCAACCTTGGGACCTAAAATGGACTTGAATTAATGGCCTGCTGTGTGGTTTGGTAACATCAGGACTGTGCCATTTTATTTGTCAACCTTAGGTTTTTCAGCCTTGGCAGCCAGCAGCTGTCTGAGTGAAGAAATGCCTCTAGCTCCTATGGGCTGGGAGCAGGAGGCAGAGCTGGACATCAAGGCTGAGGGGCTTTCACCCAGCCCCTACAGCCTGGCACTTTCAACTTGGACTTACAGCCTCCAAACTGTAAGAGAATAAACTCCTGCTTTTGTTAAGGCCATCCCACTTGTGGGATATTTTTGTCAGAGCTGTACTAGGTAACCAGAACAGTGACAATATAGGGAAGAGAGGAACTACCCCATAGTGTTTACAAGTATGCACATATTACAGAAATAGACTGGCTCATTTTCTCCCATGGAGTAGCTAGTGAGTTCAAACCACTGACCTATGGGTTAGAAGCCAAATGCTTTAACCACTGAGCAAACAGAGCTCATTCCTTTACAACTGACTAAAATCAGTCCTGAAAAAATTCTTATTGAAGAAGGGTACTAGAAAATTAAATTATATAACTACTAAAGAAATGACTTGCTATCTGTGGTACATATGTTACTTATATAACTTGATCAGAAAGTTAAGACACATTACAAGTCATTTTTAATTTGGAAACAATTACTACTACATTGATATACAAACCAAAAAACTAAACTCACTGCCGTGGAGTGGGATCTGACTCATAGCGACC
>NW_006924377.1:10087-10731 GCF_000298275.1 Orycteropus afer afer
TGATAGGAAGTAATACATAGGGCTCTGGAGAGCAGGATCTATTTTTGTTATTAGATCTATAGTACCATTGCTCATCAGGTTGATAATATAGATGACTAAAAACAATCCAAACAGAAACCACTGGAGATGCGGCAGCTCAGCAAGACCCAGGAGAACAAACTCCATCCATTGAGTTAGATTTTCTCTGAGTGTTTTTTCTTGATGACTCATCTGTGGAAAAGGTAAATTTACATGTGCATTTCCTTTACCTCCCTTGACCTCCCTTTACCTCCCTTTGCCTCTTCTCTCAATTGCATTGAGATTTCCAAATGGGATTTTACAATCGATGCCATCATTTGCAGTTTAAGAATGATACTATCTATGCATGCATGCACATTGTCCTGTTAAATTGCATTAAAATGTCCCTTCAAAAAAATAAATACAACAAAAGATCACCTCAAATTTATTCTAAGATAATTTCACTATATTTTTTGAAAACAACCCCATATAAATCAAGCTATACCTTACTTAGCACAGGCACTGGCGCAAGGGGCATCTGTTGGAGATTGACCCTTGCTTTTACCATTTAATCTCACCTTAAATTAAATACACACCTTGACAGTCCTGTTTTACTCCTCGAAGCATGTTCTTGGCCACAGTTCTCA
>NW_006924377.1:11871-12469 GCF_000298275.1 Orycteropus afer afer
ATACTCTTTGCAAAGGAGTTAATTCTATCTCATGGTGACCCTATAGAACGGAGTAGAATCATCCCTTAGGGTTTCCAAGACTTTAAATCTTAATGGAAGCCAATAGACTCATCTTTCTCCTGAAAAGTTGCTAATGGGTTCAAATTTCTGTCCTTTTGGTTAGCAGACGAGAGCTTAACCACTGTGCCACCAGGGTTTTGTAACTTGGTTTAAGGATGGTATTTCCCAGATGAACTGGAATTTAATTATAACTCTAACATCTAGCTGTGTGATGACTTCATGCAACCTAATTCATCTTCTTGCATCACGGTTTGCTCAGCTGTAAAACGACAAGCAACTACACCAACATTTAGTGTAATTATGTGAATTGAATCATTTAATATAAGTTAAACACCTTGAGGAAGTCCTGACATTTATAAAACATTATTATTGTAAAGGAGCTCCGATTGGAAAGTGGTTAATACATTGGGCTACTAACCAAAAAAATCAGTAATTTAAACTCGCCGGTCCTCCATGGGAGAAAAATGAAGCAGTATGATTCCCTAAGATTTTCAGGCTTGGAATCTCTATGAGGCAGTTCCACTATGTCCTATAGGGT
>NW_006924378.1:0-1045 GCF_000298275.1 Orycteropus afer afer
TTTTTTTTTTTTAATGTTTTTCCTATTACTTGTATGATTTTATTTTTATATTTACACCCCTATATATTTATATTTTTGTGTGAGGTGTGGATCTACTTTATATTTTTCTAAGTGGCCTCATAGCATCATTGATTCAAATGTTCATCTTTGCCCCAGATATTTGAGATGTCACTTTTATCTTATACTAAATTTCCATATATATTTGTGTCTGTTTTTGGACTTTCTACTCATTCTGCAGTTCTGATGATGTATTCATGCATCATATGAAATTGATGTCAACATGTCTAGCTCTGTAAAAAAAACATTATTTTTTATTGAGATTGCAATCAATTTATAAATTAACTTAGGGAGAACTGATATTTTTATGATGTTGAGTCATCCTACCCGAGAACCAGGATGTCTTTCCATATGCTCAAATCTTCATTTGTGTCTTTCAGGAGTGTTTAAATTTTTTTTTCTTTTTTGGGGGGGTAGGTTTTGCCTGTTTCTTGTTGTTTATTTCTAAGTACTTTACCTTCATTGATGGCACTGTAAACGGATTGTTCTCTGCTTAGGCCCTCTAACTCGGATTGTTTGTATATATGAAAGCTGTTGATTTCTGTATGTTAATTTTATTCCTGTTAAGCAGTGTGGGCTAAGAGGCAAAAGCAAGGATAGATAGGCAAAGGAGAATTTAAAAATTTTCCACAAAATGTTTACTGATGAAATTCAAAATATAATAATCATTGGATACAAGTTTTTAAAATGCAAGTCTACTAATAAGAAGTGTGAAAAATGTGGGGGGAGATAACATTTTGCCTAATTGGGGTTCAAAGTTCTTATCATTAGAATCAATTCATATGTTCATCTGTTACTGCTGATCTATAATGAGATTTTGCATATTTCATTTCTGAAAATATATTTTCACACAGATACTGCCAAAAAAACTGACATTAATCTATAATCATAAACCAAAAAAAAAAAAAAAAAAACCCAAACTCTCTGCCCTTGAGTCGATTCTTACTCAGAGCGACCCTCATTGAGTTTCCAAGTCCGTAAATCTTTA
>NW_006924378.1:2085-3768 GCF_000298275.1 Orycteropus afer afer
ATTTTGCCTTTAGTGCTGGGGTGAGATGGTATCTCATTGGTGTTTTGATTTACATCTCTCTGATGGCTAATGATCAGGAACATTTCTTCATGTGTTTCTTAGCTGCCTGAATATCTTCTTTGGTGAAGTGTCTGTTTATGTCCTCTGCCTGTTTTTGAACTGGATTATTTGTCTTCTTGTTGTTAAGGGGTTGAAGTTTTCTATACATTTTAGAGATTAGCCCCTTGTCCATCTGTTGTTGTAAAAATCTGTTTCCCCCAGTGTCTGGGTTCTCTCTCTGCACTTTTGGTGAAATCTTTTGATGCACATAAATGTCTAATTTTTTAGGAGGTCCCAGTCATCTATTTTGTCTGCCTTCTGGTGTTTGTGCATTTTTAGTTACATTCAGTAGTGTATTTATGTCCTGAATTAGGGCCCCTAAGTTTGTCCCTATTTTTTCTTTGATCGTCTTTATGGTTTTAGGTTTTATATTCAGGTCTTTGATTTAACTTGAGTTTGTTTTTGTATATGGTGTGAGATATGGGTCCTGTTTCATTTTTCTGCAAATGCATATCCAGTTTTGCCAGCAACATTTGTTAAAGAGACTATCTCTTCCTCATTTAGTGAGTTTTGACTCATTGGCAAAGATCACCTGTCTACAGCTGGATGGATTTACTTGTGGGTTCTCAATTCTGTTCCATTGTTCTATGTTTCTGTCCTTGTATCAATACCAGGCTGTTTTAACCACTGTGGGTGTATAGTAGGTTTTGAGATTGGGGAGTGTGAGGCTTCCTATTTTGTTCTTCTTGCGTAGTGTTTTGCTTAGCCAAGATCTCTTTCCTTTCCGTATAAAGTTGGTGATTAGTTTTTCCATCTCTTTAAAGAAAAATGATGAAATCTGGATCAGGATTGCATATCTGTAGATAGCTATGGGCAGTACTGATATTTTTATGATGTTAAGCCTTCCTATCCATGAGCGTATTATAGTGTTCCATTTATGTACGTCTCTTTTGGTTTCTTGTTGTTGGGTGCTGTTGAGTCGTCTCTGACGCATAGCGACCCTGTGCACAGCAGAGCGAGACACTGCCTGGTCCCGTGCCAGATTCATGACCCTTGCTGTACCCGAGCCCATCGTTGCAGCCACTGTGTCAATCCATCTCATCGAGGGCCTGCCCCTTCTTTGTTGACCCTCCACTTTACCAAGCATGATATCCTTCTCCAGGGAATGATTCCTTCTGACCACATGACCGAAGTTGTTGTTGTCGTTAGGTGCCGTCAAGTCATCTCCGACTCACAGCGACCCTACGTATAGTAGAACGAAACACTGCCCTGTTCTGCGCCGGCTCCATGATCTCTGCTGTGCCTGAGCCCATTGTTGGACCACTGTATCACTCCATCTTGTTGAGGGACTTCCCCTCTTTTGTTGACCTTCCACTTTACCAAGCATGATCTCCTTCTCCAGGGAATGGTCCCTTCTGACAACATGACCAAAGTAGGTGAGATGAGGTCTTGCCATTCTCGCTTCCAAGGAGCATTCCGGCTGCACTTTTTCCAGGACAGATCTGTTAGTCCTTTTATCAGTCCATGGTACTCTTAGCATTCTTCTCTAACACCACAACTCAAAGGCATCGACTCATCTTTGGTCTTCCTTATTTGTTGTCCAGCTCTCACATGCATAAGAGGCAATTGAAAATACCGTGGCTT
>NW_006924378.1:4093-4848 GCF_000298275.1 Orycteropus afer afer
TCCCATTTTTGCTGACCTTCCACTTTACCAAGCATGACATTGTTCTCCAGGGAATGGTCCCTTCTGACAACATGAGCAAAGCAGGCGAGAGACGAAGTCTGGCCATTCCTGCCTCCAAGGAGCGTTCTGGCTGCACTTCCTCCAGGACGGACCTGTTGCTTCTTCTGGCAGTCTGTGCCTTCAGCGTTCTTCACCAGCACCGCAGCTCAAAAGCATCAACTCTTCTTCGGTCTTCCTTATTGTGTATAATACACACACACACACACACACACACATATGGAGAGAGAGAGAGAGCTGCAATAAAGGCATGGAGGCAGCATCTTCTGAACCCCTCTAACTTCACAAGAGGAAGACAGAATCACCATCAACATTCCAAGGCTTATTCCTGTGAGGCCAGACATGCCACCACCCTGCAGCCTTTTACCAATTCTGACAACAACTGTCCCTCCCATGTCACTCACTACTTCTCTGCTGGGTTCGATAATTCATTGCAATGGCCGCACAGAACTCACAGAGAATACTCACGATTATGGGGTGTGTTAAGGAAGTAACTCACTGCCGTTGAGTCGGATCCAACTCATAAGGACCTCTCTTTGGGTTTCCAAGGTGATATCACTATGGAAGTAGATTGCCCAACCTCCCTTCCAAGGAGTGGCTGGTAGATTTGAACCGCCAGCCTTCTGGTTAGCAGTCAAATGCCTTAGGCACTACACGACCAGAGTGCTGTTGTTGTTGTTGTTTTGCCATCGAGTCGG
>NW_006924378.1:5294-7505 GCF_000298275.1 Orycteropus afer afer
CTGCTGCTCTATCTTGTGCCTCTTAGTTCCACTGTGACCATCTCTCTGCTGGGGCATCTCTCTCTGCCATGGTGCCTCTGCCAAGAGGTCCAGTTCAGGGATCTTAGGTCCAAGAATGCACTCCACTTCACCTTCAGGTCTTCTCTCTTGATGGTAGTGAGATGTCACTTCTGCCTCTAAACCAGAAAAACTCACTGCCATGAGTCACAGCAATGCCCCTTGGGTTTCTGAGGAGGTAAATCTTTATGGAAGTAGAATGCCCAGTCTTCCTTCTATGGAGTGGCTGGTGGATTTGAGCCACCAACCTTCTTGTTAGCAGTCAAATGCCTTAGGCACTACATCACCAGAGAAGGGCTCATTTTAAGCCTGGCAGAGTGACAAAACTAATCAACCCCAACATCAGAGTTCTACATACCTTATTTGCATGGTTCCACCCAGTAGTCTGGTGGGTGTTGCAAAGATTATGGCTAGAAAAGGCGTACCAAGTAATTCACTGCACTGCAAGATAATACCATCTGCTGCAAATAAAGATAGTTTTACTTCTTTGCCAATTTTCCCATTCTTGCCTTGTTGCTCTGGCAAGGACTTCCAATATAATATTGAATAGGAGTGGTAATAAAGGGCATCCTTGTCTTTCCTTGTTTTCTATGATCTTGACAGTTTTGAGGAGTAGAGATCAAGTACTTTGTAGAATGGCTCTTAATTGGTATTTGTCCAATGTTTTTCTCATGATTAGACTGAGGTTATGAGTTTTGGGGAGGAAAACCACAGAGGTGAAATGTCTCTATCACATCATCTCAAAGGTATAATGTATGTTAAGGGGCCCTGGTAGCACAGTTGTTAAAGCACTTGGCTACTAATGGAAAGGTCAGTGGTTCAAACCCACCAGCTGGTCCATGGGAGAAAGCTGTGGCAGTCTGCTTCCATAAAGATTACAGCTTTGGAAGCCATATGGGACAGTTCTACTGTCCTATGAGGTCACCATGAGTAGGAATCAATTTGATGGCAATGGAAAAAATATATATAACAGCTGTTTGAGAATTGTTAACTCATACCCCCTTGTTTATATATAGTTTTTTTTCTTTAGTCTTACATTTTCCAGTGAAAAAACCCCGTGTCCCAAAGTTATTTTTGTCATTTCCTTTATTCTCTACCAACTTCAGTGAGGCTATGTCATACATTTGAAATACAGTTAGATTCTTTTGTTACAGTATGCATTCCATCCTGAGAATTTCATCCTTAACCTCTGGGTTGATTTTTTTTTTTTTTTAAATATTGCATACATTAAGGATTCTCTTTGTGCTGTAAAGTTCAAGGGGTTCCAACAAAATGAATAGCACAGTATCATAGAGATTAATTCTACCCCTCCTGAAAAATGTCCTATTCTTCCCCTAGCCAAGCACTCTTCTCACGCCCCTGGCAACAACTGATCTGTTTTCCCTTCTGATAGTTCTGCCTTTTCTAGAATGTCATATGAATGGAATCATGATCATTACCAAAATCATGAGCATATGGTTTTAATTGAGTTTAGTCATCTCTTGGAAGGCATTTATAGAATTCAATTAGAGTCTTCTCTTAATATTTGCCTTTTACTACATTGTTGATTAATCACTTTCAGCTGAAGTGAAGGTGGGAGCTTCTCACTTGCATAGTTACACAGAGTCACACAGATGCTGTTGTCAGGTGCCATCGAGTCCATTGCAACTCATAGCGACCCTATGTCCAACACTACCTGGGCCTGCGCCAGCCTCACAGTCGTTGCTTGTTTGAGTCCATTGTCTCAGCCACTGTGTCAGTCCCTCTCATTGAAGATCTTCCTTTCTCTTGCTGACCCTCGATGCTGCCAAGCGTGACATCCTTCTCCAGAAACTGGTCCCTTCTGACAACATGACCAAAGTACATGAGATGAAGTCTGGCCATTCTCGCTGCTAAGGAGCATTCTGGTTGTACTTTTCTTCTGGCAATCCATGGTATTTCCAACATTCTTCACCAACACCACAATTCAAAGACGGCAGCTCTTCTTTGGTCCTCCTTACTCATTCGCCACCTTTCACATGCATATGAGGCTATTGAAAATATCATGGCTTGGGTTAGGTACACCTTAGTTTTCAAAGTGACATCTTTGCTCTCTAACATTTTAAAGAGATCTTTGGCAGCAGATTTGCTCAGTGAAATACATGTTTGATTTCTTTTCTTTTTCCTTTTTTTTTT
>NW_006924378.1:11362-12710 GCF_000298275.1 Orycteropus afer afer
CTCCCTCTTTTCCTTTGTTAAATTTGCTAGTGGTTTGTCAATTTTATTGATCTTTTCGAAAAATCAACTTCTGGTCTTGTTGATTTTTTCTATAGCCTTTTTATTTTCTGTTTCATTGATTTCTGCTCAAATCTTTATTGTTTCCTTTCTCATGTTTGATTTTTTGACTCCTGCTTCAGTGTGTGTTGATTGTGGATCCAATCACGATGAAATCCTTGACAACTTCAAACTTTTCTCCAATTATCATGATGTTGCTTATTGGTCCAGTTGTGGCAACCTTTGTTTTCTTAATGTTGAGGTGTAATGCATACTGCAGACTGTAGTCTTTAATTTTCATCCATAAGTGATTCAAGTCTTCTTCATTTTCAGCAAGCAAGCTTGTATTGTCTGCATATTGCATGTTGTTTATGCGTCTTCCTCCAATCCTGATGTCGTGTTCTTCTTCATATAGTCCAGCTTCTCAGATTATTTGCTCAGCATACAGATTCAATAAGTATGGTGAAAGGATACAACCTTGACACATACCTTTCCAGATTAAACAGATAGAAATATGTAAATTTCCTTTACACTTGCAATGAGCTGTGGAAAACACTGCTGGAACTCTGGTTTGAACTCAGAAACTATGTTTGCTGAAAATTTCTGTGGGAATGGAGCCTTCACTGTTTGTTTTAATTTGTGATAATGCAGGAAGTATATAAAGCAGCTTGACACTACTTGTTGTTGTTAAGTGCCGTTGAATTGTCTCCGAAACATAGCGACCCTATAACAGCAGAACAAAACACTGCCTGTTCCAGCGTCATCTCCATGATCCCTGCTATAGTTGACCCCATCGCCACAGCCACCGTGTCAATCCATCTCATTGAGTGAGGGCCTTTCCCTCCACCTTACCCAGCATGACATCCTTCTCCAGGGAATTGTCCCTTCTGACAACAAGACTAAAGTAGGTGAGACCAAGTCTGGCCATTCTCGCTTCCAAGGACCACTCCAGCAGCACTTCCCCCAGGACAGACCTGTTAGTTCTTTTAGCAGGCCACGGGACTTTCAGCATTCTTCACCAGCATGGCAACTCAAAAGCATCAACTCTTCTTTGCTCTTCCTTATTCATTGTCCATCTCTCACGTACATATGAGGCGATTGAAAATACCATGGCTTGTGTCAGGCGCACCTTAGTCCTCAAGGAGACATCTTTGCTCCTCAGCACCTGAAAGGGGTCCTTTGCAGCCGACTTGCCCAGTGCTATACGTCGTCTGATGTCCTGACTGCTGCTTCCATTGGCGTCGATTGTAGAACCAAGCAATGGGAAGTCTTTGACAACCTCAATCTTCTCTCCATTTATCGTGATGCTGCT
>NW_006924378.1:15115-15670 GCF_000298275.1 Orycteropus afer afer
CAATACCATTGGTTCTTGAACATATGCCACCTCCTGAAATGGATGAAGATCGACCAGTTCTTTTTGGTACAGTGACTCTGTGTATTCCTTCCATCGTCTTTTGATGTTTCAAAATTAGTGATTGGTTTATCCATGTCCTTAATGAATGTTGATGGAATCTGTATTGGGATTGCATTAAGTGTATAGATTGTTTTGGATAGTATTGACATTTTCACAGTGTTCAGTCTTCCTATCCAGGAGCATGGTATATTCTTCCATTTATGTAGGGCTGTTAAAGATTTTTGCTGTAGTGTTCTGTAGTTTTCTTTGTATAGGTGTTTTGTGTCCCTTGTAAGATTTATTCCTAACTATTTTATCTTCTTGGTAGCTATTGTAAATGGTATTGTGTTCTTTATTTCCTTTTCAGAGGTCTCTTTGTTGGTGTAGAGGAATCCAACTGATTCTTTTATGTTGATCTTGTATCCTGACACATTGCTGAATGTTTCAATTAGTTCTAGTAGTTTTCTTGCTGAGTCTCTTGGGTTTGGTATATATAGGATCATGTCATCTGCAAAT
>NW_006924379.1:0-579 GCF_000298275.1 Orycteropus afer afer
CAACCTTCCTTCCGAGGAGTGGCTGGTGGGTTTGAACCACCAGCCTTCTGGTTAGCAGTCAAGTGCCTTAGGCACTATGCTACCAGAGCTCCTGACTCCAACATAAAATCACCAATTAAATATAAACACAAAAACACCACAATGCCTTGGAGACAACAGAGCATCACAGTGCACACAAAGAAACAAGATAAAGCAGGTGAAACAAGGGACCAGGACCCAAAACACATCCCTTAGGAAGACACAGCATTGGAACTCCCTGATAAGGAATTCAAAAGAATTATATTTAGATATCTTCAATGAATGGAGAGACAGGTCAAGGAAAACACTGACAAAATTGAGGAAAACACAGAGAAAACCCTACAACAATTCTGAAAGACAATACAAGAACAAAATGACTAAATAAATGAAAAATTAGAAATTAAACAAAATCTATACATAGAAATCCAGAAGATTAATACTAAATTTTCAGAAATAGATAACACAATGAATGGGCAAAGGAGTAGAACTGAATCAATGGAAGACAGAATTAGTGAGACTGAAGACAAATACCTCAATACTTCTTTGGAAAGGGATCAATCA
>NW_006924379.1:1410-1986 GCF_000298275.1 Orycteropus afer afer
ATCAATATGGTGGCACTGAGTAAGACAAAGACATAGAGAGGTACATGGGAGATACAGACAACAAAGATGAACCCTTTTCCACATACAGTACTGCACTGTCAGTAAAGGCAAACATGGGTATACAGGTGGATAGATGGGTGGACAGATGGGTGGACAGACTGAACCAGTAAGCATGTCTATGAAGTGGGGAGTGTGCCCAAGAATATGTATAGGGTTGGCAGACAATGGTCCTATGAGTTTATGTGTATGATCTGAATTCCCAGGTGTATAACAGAGCTGACAAGAGGCAAGGTGGTAGTCACTGCTTGGTCACAGCCAGCTACCCAGAGGGACTGAGTGGTTGAACCTGTGGGCTCAGGACCATAGTCACAGGGACATCAAGCTCAACTGGCATAACATACTACACAAAACATTGTTCCACCTCTTACTTTGGTGAGTAGCGACTGGGTTCTTAAAAGCTTGCAAGTTGCCATCTAGATGCAACAATGGGTCTCTCCCCGTCCAGAGCAAAGAAGAATGAAGAAAACAAAAAATTTATGGATACAATCACTCCCAGCGACTGATATACCATCCGAT
>NW_006924379.1:3007-4008 GCF_000298275.1 Orycteropus afer afer
TTTTTATCTTTAGTGTTGGCTGTTCAACAGTCCTGACTGTTAAAATGGCATTAATTAAAGTCATTCTAAAACCACAGTCTTTGTTATATTTAAGGAGGGAATTAAAAATTACTTTTTGTAAAGCAGCAATAAAAAGCATACTTTATAAAATATATATATATATACCATGATCTGCCAATCTAGTATTCAATGTCCATTCAGTTGCCAAAGTATGGGGTTGTTACCATGCTTCACATAGTACATCTAGATCTACATATATAAAAATAGGCAAACAAAATGAATTGTTTAGCGTTGGCAAATTTTCCTCAGTTATCGTGTGTTTTGCTGTTGGGTGCTATATAGTCAAATCTGACTCTGTGGCCCCCTGTCACAGAGTAGAATTGCGCCAAAGGGTTTTCTTGGCTTTCTCTTTATGGTAGTAGATCATCAGTTCTTTCTCCACAGAACCACAGGGTGGGTTAACAGCTGAGCGCTTAACCATTTACGCCACTAGTGCTCCTTGTCATCATGTATAACTGTTACAGATATATACATACATGATGAAAAAGCACAAAATGGACCCTTTACACTGCTAGGAACTGGTCATTTGCTATACAAGAGTTTACTATATTTGTCTTTTCTGGAAAGAAAGATCTGGCAAGTTATTTTTGCTCCTGAGCATGTGCACAGCTCAAATCCTCCTCACTCTATGAAGTAGTCACCAAAGCAGCATGAAACCTTCATGACATTCCAACACAGACATCCTTTATTCTTGAACATCAAGCTGAAGATATGGAGACAGCCTTCCCTGGGGCTTGAATGGTGTTGGCCATGAGAATGGATGTACTTACTGGGCTATCTCTGAGCATCAAATTCCAAAGGACTGAGACTCACGTGTGCTCTTTGAATAAATTCAGTTCATTGAGTGTTTGTGGGGAAAAAAAAAAAAAGATCAAAACAAAATGAAGAAAGCCTAAGGTTCATGTAGGATACCATCCAAAGGAATAACCTACGTGTCATTG
>NW_006924379.1:4262-8316 GCF_000298275.1 Orycteropus afer afer
TTGCCTACAAGGGGCAACCAGTAAGACTAAGCGCAGATTTCTCAACAGAAACCATTCACGCAAGAAGACAATAGGATGGTATATATAAAACCCTGCAAGAGAAAAATTTCCAACCAAGAATTATGTACCCAGCAAAAATGTCCCTCAAATATGATGGTGAAATTAGGACATTTCTAGATAAGCAGAAATTAAGGAAATCTGTTAAAACCAGACCAATCTTACAAGAGATGCTAAAGCCCTTTGAACAGAGAAACAACAACAGCCAACAACTGACCATTAACACACATGATGGTATAACCCAGAAACCAACCCAGCTACGGATGTATCCAAAGTAAATAAGCCTACAAGATTGTAAACAGGGAACCACAGACATCAATTGACAAATGAGGACAACTATAAACCAAAAAGAGGGAAAAAACTGTGTCATTACAGAACTTCTAAATGGTAAGGAAGTCAAGACAACTACAAGATAGAATGGACTGTTCTAGACTTGGGAAGAAAACTGTAAATCACAGGGTAACCTCAAAGAAAAATGATAAACCTTCACATCAAAATAAAAAAGAGGACCAGCCAACATATTTAGCAAATACTAAAACAATAGCAACAAAGGAAGTGATAACACGATTCACAAACAAACAAGCTCAGCACAGAAAATTATATGAAACAAAGAAATTGACACCACGAAAAAGCACATAACAAAAATGGCAGCAACAAACTCATGCTTGTCAATAATTACATATCTGGCAAGGGACCTAAAGCTGGAATTGGAAATACCATTTGACTCAGCAATCCAATTACTAGGTATATATCCTAGAGAGGTGAGAGCCAGGACAGGAACAGACACATGCACACTCATGTTCATTGCAGCACTATTTACAATAGAAAAAAGATGGAAACAACCTACGTGCTGCCCATCAATGGAACAGTGGATGACAAAACTATGGTACATACACACAATGGAATGCTATGCAGCACTAAAGAATAATGTGGAGTCTGCAACAACACTGCATAACATGGATAGACTTGAAGGACATTATGCTGAGTGAAATAAGTCAATCACAGAAGGATAAATACAGTATTATTTTGTTGTTGTGGAGGGTTAAGGAAAGGTTTATATATGGAGGGAAACTTTCTTTGTTGATTGCCAGGAGTGGGAGCAGAGGGGAGGGAACACAGCAAAAAAAAAAAAAAGCATTGTCACTTTAGTTTTGTGTATTTCACTGTACATAAATTATATTTCAATAAAATGCATTTTTAAAAAAAAAAAAAGACTTCTTTAAAATGTTAAGGAGTACAGATGTCATTTTGAAGACTAAGGTGCGCTAGACCCAAGCCACGGTATTTTCAACAGTCTCATGTTCATGTGAGACCCAGACATGAATAAGGAAAATTGAAGAATTGGTGCATTTGAATTGTGGTGCTGGTGAAGAATACTGAATGTACCATGGACTGCTAGAAGAACGAACAAATTTGTCTTACAGGAAGTACAGCCAGAGTGCTCCTTGGAATCAAGAATAGCCAGACTTCATCCCTTGTACTTTGGTCATGTTGTCAGAAAGGAGAAATCCCTGGAGAAGAATATCTGGATCGATAAAGCTGAGGGTCAGCAAAAAAGGGGAAGATCCTCAACTAGATGTTGGCACAGTGGCTGGGATGACAGGCTTAAGCATGGCAACTATGGTCAGGACGCACAAGACCAGGCAGGCAGGGTTTCATTCTGTTGCACATAGGGTGGCGACAAGTCAGAGCTGACTTGAACTAAGAACAACTAACCAGCTGGGTCCAACTCACTATAGATACTTGACTCCACAAAAAAAAGAATTTTTTTTTTCAAGTGCACATGGAACATTCACCAATACAGACCACTTGCTAGAACATAAAATAAGTCTCAATAAATTTAAAAGGATTAAAATCACATAGATTATGTTCTGTGAGTAAATCAAAATGAAATTAGACAATATCAAAAGTTGTACAATGTACCTAAAACACTGCTTAAAGGGAAATTTATAGCTTCAAATGCTTATAGTAGAGAAGCCAGGTCTACAATTAATGAATGAAAAGTAAGAGCAAGGAAAACCCAAAATAAGTAGAAAGAAGAAATAAGAAAGATATAATAAAAAATTAGTAAAACTTAAAAGAGGCAAAAAACACAGAAAAAAAATCAATGAAACCAAAAGCTGTTCTTCAAAATGTATAACAATAAAAGTGATAAAATGCTAGCCAGACTCCTCAAGATAAAGAGAGAAAAGGCATAAATTACCAGTGTCAGGAATGGCAAAGGAGACATTACTACAGATCCTACAAACATTAAAAGGATAATAAGGGACTACAATGAACAACTTTAAGCCAATAAAAGTAAAAACTCTGAGGAAATGGATAAATTCCTTGAGAGACACGATTACCAAACATTGATTAAAGAAGAAATAGAAAATCCAAAGTACCTTATATCTATTAAAACAATTGAATTTGCAATTAAAACTTTTCCACAAAGAAAACTTCAGGTCTAGACAGCTTCACCGATAAATTCTATCAAATATTTAAAGAAGAAATCATGTCAATCCTACACAGAATTTCTCAGAAGAGATAAAAGGAGGAAACGCTTCCAACTCCTTTTATAAGGTCAATATTTCACTGATAATGGATACAGACAAAGGCGTTATATGGAAACTACAGACTAATACTCCTCATGGACATAAATAGAAAAATTCTAAATCAAATTTAGAAATCCAACAATATAGCTGATTTTCAAATGTTGAACAAACCTTGTATTCCTGGAATAAATCCCACATGACTGGTTTACCATTTAAAAACAATTGACATTGTGGTTATGAGCTGCTATTCCCTAAGCTCTCAACTCATGGAGACCCCACGCACAGTGGGGTGACCAACTGCCCCATCCTATACCATCCCCATGATCTGTTGCAGATCAGACCGTCAGGATCCAGAGAGTTTTCACTGACTGATTTTCAGAAGTCAATCACCTGGCCTTTCTTCCTAACCCATCTTCGTCTGGTAGCTGTGCTGAAATCTGTCCAGCACCATAGTAACATGCAAGCCTTCAATGACCAAGTGGTGGCTACATATGAGGTGCACTGGTCAGGTTAACCCAGGTCTCCCTCATGGAAAGCAAGAATTCCACCACAGAACTACCACTGCTCCTTGCAATCCACATTAGCAGACTAAAAAGGGAAAACCATGTGATCAATTCAATGTTGCTGTTATTAGGTGCCATGGAGTAGGTTCTGACTCACAGTGACCCTTGATGCAACAGAACAAACACTGCCTGGTCCTGTGCCATCCTCACAATCACTTCTATACTTGAGCACATTGTTGTAGTCACGGTCTCACTCCATCTCACTAAGGATGCTTCCTGACTCTCTACTTTTCTAAGCATGATATCCTTCTCCAGGGATTGGTCTCTCCTGGTAACATATCCAAAGTATGAGGGACAAAATCTCACCATCCTCCCTTCTAAGAAGCATTCTGGCTATACTTCTTCCAAGACAGATTTGTTCATCTTCTGGCAGTGTGAAGTATATTCAACATTCTTTGCTAACACCATAATCTAAATTCATCAATTTTTCTTTGGTTTTCCTTATTCATTATCCAGATTTCACATGTATATGAGGCGAATGAAAATATCATGGCTTGGGTAAGGTGCACCTTAGTCTCCAAAGTGACATCTTTGCTTTTTAACATGATCAATTCAATAGATATAAAAAACTATTTGAAATTATTCAAGATCCATTCATATTTTTTAAAAAACTAAAAATAAAAGGGTACTTTCTCAACCTTATGTGGGGATTCCATAAGAAAGCCTACAGTTAACATCACCCTAAGGTAATGCACAAGGAGAGGATGTCCATTCTCACTACTTCCCTTCAATATTGTACTGGAGATCCTGCCCAGTGCAAAAAGGCAAGAAAAAATCTTAAGAGTTAGCCAAAAAAAAAAAAGGCACTAATATGACTAATAGCAAGGTTAGAGGATACAAGGTCAACATACAAGCATCAATTGTTGTTGTTGTTGTTGTTGTTGTTAAGTGCCGTCGAGT
>NW_006924379.1:8986-10636 GCF_000298275.1 Orycteropus afer afer
CCATACTGCAGACTGTATTCTTCAACCTTCATCAGTAGGTGCCTTAAGTCATCCTCACTTTCAGCAAGCAAAGTTGTATCGTCTGCATATCTCAGGTTGTGAAATTATATTTCTTATATTAACAATGTAGGGCAATCTATTTCCGTAGAGATACCACCTCAGAAACCCAAGGAGGGTTCGCTATCAGTCGGGAGGGACTCAAAAGCGGTGAGTTTGTTTTTGGGGTTTTTTTGTTTTTTGTTTTTTGGGGTTTTTTTGTATATTAGCAATAAACCATTAGAAATTAAAATAAAAATAACATCTCTTATTGTCATGTTAATATCATCCAAAAAAACATGAAATACTTAGAGATAAATCTGGCAAAATATGTGCAAGTCCTATGTTTAAAAACTACAAAACAGTGCTGACAGAGATTAAAGAAGATAGAAATAGAGAGATATGCCATGTTCATGGATTTGACAGCTCAAGATTGTTAAAATATCAATTTTGCCCAAATAAAGCCATAGATTCAATGTAATCCCAATAAAATTCCAATAAGATTTTTTGTAGAAACTGCTAAGCAAATTCTTAACTTTATATAGAAATAAAGAACCTAAGCTAGCCACCAGCCACTCCTTGGAAGTAAGGTTGGGCAATCTACTTCCGTAGTGATACCATCTCAGAAACCCAAGAAGCGGTTGCTATGAGTCGGATCCAACTCGACAGCAGTGAGCTTGGTTTTTTTGTTTGTTTATTTTAAGCTAGCCAAGTAATTATGAAAGAGAAGACCAAAGCTAAAGGACTTATACCACCTGATTTAAAAATATGAGATAGATAAATATAGATACCCAGAATAATTCAAACTTCTGAAAGTAACAAGAATATAAGTAATCCATTAAAAATTTGAAGAGACACTTTACAAAAGAAGATATACTAACAGCCAATAAGCACATGAAAAGATACCCAATATCATTACTAGTCAAGGGAATGGAAATTAAAACCACAGCGAGATACCCCTATATACCTATTCCAGAACCAAACCAAACCCACTGCCATTGAGTCTATTCTGACTCACAGTGACCCCCATAGGGTTTCCAAGGCTGCAAATCTTTACTGAAACAGACTGCCTCATCTTTCTCCTACGGAGTAGCTCTTGGGTTTGAACAGCTGACTTTTGGTTAGCAGCCAAATGACTTACCCACTGCACCACCAGAGCTCCTTATACACCCATTCAAATGACTAAATAAAAAGATTGGCACTATCATAGGTTGGAGAGGATATCAAGCAATTGCTAACAGTTCTTTCCAGTTCCACCTTCTACTGAGAATCTGCATTTCTACCCCAGATATACTGAATTGCAATCTACAGTTGAACAAGACCCCCAGGTGATTCTTATGCATATACATATGTACACCTGAAGATCTTGTTAAAATATAGATTCTGATTCAGTATCTAGGGTGCAAAAGAAAATTCTCAGTAGGGGCTCAAAACAGACTGGTTCAAAGCTCTGATTCCTGATGAGAGTGTAAAACGGTACAAACACTTTGGCAAGCTATTTGGTATTTTCCTGTAACATTACACATATACCTACCATGAGGACTACTCAGCAATTCTACATCTAGGATTTGCCCAAGACAAATAAAAACTTATGTACAAAGACTTGTACTTGAA
>NW_006924379.1:11071-11635 GCF_000298275.1 Orycteropus afer afer
ACCATGGTGACGTGTTGATGTGAGTTTTTAGGCTGAGCCACTGGTGTTTCAAACCCAGCAGGATGCACATGGTGCACAGGTATCAGACCAGCTTACAGACTGAGACAGATTAGGAAGAAGGAAGAGGCCGTCCACTTTTCAAAGAATTGGCTAGGGAAAATCTTATGAATAGCAAAGAAACACTGTTTGATACATTACCGTGCAACTTTATGAAAAGTCCAGTTAGGTTAGAAGTTTCTCAAAATAGGACTGGGAAAGAGCTGCACCATCACAGTAAACCCAGCCTTACTCATATGGATAAGGTAAAGCTTTTGAGACCCCCATTTGCTGATGTGGCACCACTCAAATTGAGGAGAAACAGCTACAGACATCCATTAATCATCGGAACATGGTATGTATGAAGTATGAATCTAGGAAAATTGGAAGTTGTCAAAAATGAAATGGAACACATAAAGATTGATATCCTCAGCATTAGTGAGATGAAATGGATGGGTTTTGGCCATTTTGAATCAGACAACCATATGATCTACTATGCCAGAAATGACAGTTTGAAGAGGAATGGCA
>NW_006924379.1:13758-14463 GCF_000298275.1 Orycteropus afer afer
TTCAAGTGCTGAGGAGCAAAGATGTCTCCTTAAGGACTAAGGTGTGCCTGACAGAAGCCATGATATTTCCAATCACCTCGTATGCATGTGAGAGCTAGACAATGAATAAGGAAGAACAAAGAAGAGTTGATGCTTTTGAGTTGTGCTGCTGGCAAAGAATGCTGAAAGTACCATGGAGTGCTAGAAGAACTAAGAGATCTGTCCTGGCAGAAGTGCAGCTGGAATGTTCCTTGGAAGCAAGAATGGCCAGACTTCATCTCACCTACTTTGGTCATGTTGTAAGAAGGGACCATTCCCTGGAGAATGATGTCATGCTTGGTAAGGTGGAGGAGGGTCGATGAAAGAGGGGAAGGCCTTCAACAAGATGGATTGACACGATGGCTGCGATGATGGGCTCAAGTATAGCAGGGATCATGGACCTGGCGCAGGATCGGGCAGTGTCTCGTTCTGCTGTGCATGGGGTCGCTATGAGTCGGAAATGACTCAACAGCACCTAACAACAACAACATACTGACAGAAAGCAGGTCCGTGGGTGTCTCAGGTGGAGGAGTGGCGGGGACTGACTAGGAAGAGACACAAGCTAACTACTGTTGTTGTTATGTGCTGTCGAGTCAGACCCGACTCATAGCGACCCCTCCTTGGGTTTCCCAGGCAGTATCACTATGGAAGTAGATTGCCCCATTTTCCTTCCGAGGAGTGGCTGGT
>NW_006924380.1:0-5361 GCF_000298275.1 Orycteropus afer afer
ATAGCGACCCCTCCTTGGGTTTCCGAGGCAGTATCACTACGGAAGTAGGATTGCCCAACCTTCCTTCCAAGGAGTGGCTGGTGGGTTTGAACCAGCCTTCTGGTTAGCAGTCAAGTGCCTTAGCCACTATGCTACCAGAGCTTGTCAAGATTAGATACAGCATAAATGCAATATCCAGCACATCATAAAGAGTAAATGTTTTTCCTAAACATTTTTAACAAAGAATCATGTTTTTATTGAAGAACAATTATTGGAATATAATAATTAGTTTTAATTACTGTTTAGTTAGTGATTTTGAAACTCGGACCCTGACCCAGACCTACTAGGTCACCACTCTGGGAAGAGACCTTGAAATGTGAATGCCATTCTTCATCTCTTGTGATTCATAAAATTAGATTAGTTTAGAAAATAATGGCTTCAGGTTTTTGGTTCCTTTCATTGCTCCAAACTAACTAATTGATTAAATAATTTATTAAATGCTACTCAATGCCCCTACTCTCACTAGGTCGGCCCTGCAAATTACAAACCACTCTACATTTTCTCCTTGATCTGTAAAGATTAGTGATGCTATACCAGTATGTCAAATAAGAATCAGGTCTGGTTGTCTCTGGCACAGAATTATAATTGGTTCAAAGCACACATCTAGGGGAACAATTGTCTTGAGTCCTTTTGCATTGAAATTGCTTTTCTTAAACGTGTGATGTGCTAGGACCCAGAAAGTAAAGCTTCTGCAGAAGGCCCCCGTCATCTGTCAATTTCTTAAAAGTAAATTCAGAATTTACCTGTTCTGGAAATTGTCACTAATACCACTTGATTTCAACTGTTTCTGTGTTATTCTCACAACTTTAGTTATGAGTGTATAATTTTTTTTTTTAATTGGTTCTTGGGTATACAGCAGAAGTTCCCAATAGTTGCAGTTTTGAATCTCTCTCCAACTAGACTATATATTCACTGAAGGCAGATATCACGTCTGCCCCAAATATGGATGAAGGATGCAAAAGAAATAGAAGTTACTGTCCCTGTCCTCAAAGAGCAAGAAATCCAAATGAATAGAGATGCAGACCTGGAACTATTATGCAGCCTTTTTTTTTTTTTTTTATTGTGATTTGGATGAACGTTTACAAAGCAAATTTATTTTTCATACAGCAATTCATACACATTTTGTCTCATGACATTGACTGCAATTCCCTACAATGTAACAGCTCTCTTCACACTTCCTCCCAATAGTTACCTCTTCCTTCTGTTCTTCCTTCCCATGCACTCCCACCCCCCAAGCTGTTTCCCTGTGCAAACACTGCCCTTCAGTTCTTCCACAATTGATTGTTTCAAGGAGTGTATCTACCTGATACAGATGTTCACCCTATATGCCTCTCTATTATTTGGCTGGAAGCCATAGGAGTGAGTTAATTTCTAGACCTGAAGCATGAAAAGGGGCCCTAGTCTCAGGAGTCTCACTAGGCTCTGTCAGACCAGCAAACCTGTTTTTTTTTTTATGATTTTGAGTTTTGTTCCTTATTGCTCTCCCACTCTATCCAGGATCTCCTGCTCTGATCCCCCTCTGAGTGGTTGATAGTGCTAACTGGGCACCATCTAGTTCTTCTGGCCCCATGGGCTGAGGCTGAGGATCACGTGGTCTACCAGTCCCTTGGAATAATTGCTTCCATGCATCATTGGTGTTCTTCATTCTTCTTTGCTCTGGGCGAGGAGAGTCCCATCATTGCATCTAGATGGCTGCTCATAAACTTTTAAGATTCCAGTCACTACTCACCAAAGTACATGTAGAACAATGTTTTGTGTACTATGTTATGCCAATTGACCTTGATGTCCCCTGGGGCCATGGTCCCTAGCCCACAGGTCCAACTACTCACTCCCTCAGGGTAGCTGGCTGTGGCCAAGTAGCCACCACAATCTTGCCCCTTTTCATCTTTCCTGACACCCAGACATTCTTATAGCACGTTAAATATGCGTGTAGAAACATTGCCATACAACCCTATACATGGTCATGTGCACACTCCCCCCTGCCTAGATATACCTGATCATTCAGCCTATTCACCCATTTATCCACCTGTAGATCAATGCTTTATGCAGCATTTTTCACGACATCAGGTGCAAATAATAGCACTCTGGATAGTCTATCAACTCAACAGGTAAATAAAATACTACGTCCACATTGTCATCAACTCCCTACGGAGACTCACATTGGAGTTTCCCATAATAATTTCTCTTTGAGAGACCAAATCAAATCACTACAAATCTGAGGAGAATATCAAAACAGAATTTAATTTTCTATAGCTTCTCTGTGTAAAACTTGTTCTCAAAGTTTATTCATTTCTAGCACGTAACATATTATGACTTGTGATTTTTCACACTGTAGATTGTGATTTATTACTCAGTCAGGAAATGTATTTAGTGGGTCATAACCATCATTTTAAAAATGTGAAATGAAATAGAAAATATCAAAGATAGCACACTTAATAAAAATGAGTTTGTAAAAACAGTTTGTTTTTTTTTCTATATGTGTATGAGGTCACAATACAAATTATATGTCTTATTATGGCTTGTAGTAAAAAAGAGTTTGAACAATTATGTATCTAATCAACATCAGAAAATGGAACAGATAATTTCAGTAAGGAAAGAGAAAAGTTTGATGCTTGTAACATATTTCCCCTTTGAAGAGAATTACCTCATCTTGTGTTAGTATTTTTATTGCCAAGTAATCATGGAGACAAAAGTGATCAGTCCTATTACTGACAAAACTCTGTTGAGGGACTGGCTTAGATGGGTGGTCACAGTGATCTTCCTAATACTTTACCCTAGAATTGTTAGAGGTACTGCCTATCTAGTTGTATGCAGAATTCTGTAACTATAAATCTTCTTGGAGCTAGCATTACTCTAATAAGCTTATCAGAAGGCAGACACTATAGGCCAGAAATCCAAAATAGAGATAATTCAGAAATATTCCTCATACCAAACTCATCAATAAGGTATTTCATACTGAATCCACCTATGCAAAGTCTCTTTTCTCATAGTATTTGATATCACCACCTTCCTCCTTACCCTCTCCAGCTAGAGAGTTAAGCCTATGGTCTACCAAACCAAACTCACTGCCATCAAGTCAGATCTGACTCATAGTGACCCCTCCTTGGATTTCTGAGGCAGTATCACAAGGAAAGTAGATTGTCCAACCATCCTTCTGAGGAGTGGCTGGTGGGTTTGAACAACCAGCCTTCTGCTTAGCAGTCAAATGCCTCAGGCACTATGCCACCAGAGCTCCTAGCCTATGGTCAGTCAAACCAAAACTCAGACCAAACCTACTGCAATTCAGTCATTTCCGACTAATAGCCAGTGGTTTCCAAGGCTGTAAATCTTTGTGGAAGTTGTTGTTGTTGCTGTGTGCCATCAAGTCGGACCCAACTCATAGTGACCCCTCCTTGGGTTTCTGAGGCAGTATCACTATGGAAGTAGATTGCCCAACCTTTCTTCCGAGGAGTAGAGTAGATTGCCTCATCTTCCTTCTGCAAAGCAGCTGGTGAGTTTGAAGCACTGACCTTCTGGTTAGCAGCCAAATGCCTTACCCACGACACCACCAGAACTCCTTATGATCAGCCAAGGGTGTGGCAAATCCATTCAGAGTTAGCAAACTGTAGGTTATCAAAGTAGCAACATCTCCACTTTAAGAAACTACTAACTCCATGTACAATCCACTCTTTCTTTGTGTGCCCTATTGGAATCTTCATGGATAATTAAACTTCTGTGCCCAGAAGACTCTGAATTGGGCCAGAACAGACTCTTCATTAAGCCCAAGGCCTTGCCCAAGAAAGAATTTATTTCTTGAACAATATTCTAACTCTAAAAATGCCCAACTGCCTTATGTAATATAGCTCACATGAGGTTATGCAATGAGTTCTAAAGGTAAATATAAAATACTCCAAATAACAAAACATTATTATATTAAAATGTCTCAAACTTAAATAAATTTTTAAATTCCTAGGAAGAAATTAAGTATAAAAAATTAAGTCTTTTTGCTTTGTAAATTAAGATTAAAAAAAAAAAAAATCAAAGATTAAAAAAAAAAGTTGAGTTCCAGGAAAATATATTCAGTCTTTTTAAGTTCAAGATCAACTGTGATAAATTTCAACTTATCCCTATGATGAAAGTTTTCATTCTGCTCCTTCTTAGCCAAAAGCAGCTTACACTAGTACCTGAGTTGAGTTGAGGAGTTTCATTGCCAACTCAGATCTTAATTATCTGAGATATGAGAATAGGTAAAGTTACTTTAGGCCTGATAATTTGGTTCATTTTGACACTAAAACTAGTAGGGGTTTCGATCAGAAAACGAAAACCACTCCAGGTTAGTTTCATTAAAGATATATTTAACACATAGAATTAGAGGCTTAGACAATAATCTGAAGTGCTGAAGGAGCTAAGACCAGCAAGCTACTTTCAGGAAATCTGGACTTACAGGAAAGTCCAAACAAATGATTAGCCAGCAAAATGAGTCATTCTCAAGGAACACCCAGAAGGCATGAAAGGCCACCACTACTGTTTCCTGCTTCTAATGGCTTCTTTTCCACTTTCCATTTCTTTAATCATTATATAATGTCCTTCCTTGTCTCGTATGATGGTTTTTGTCTTAAAGTCAATTGGATCAGAAATTAATATCACCACTCCTGCTCTTTTATGGTTGCCATTTGCTCGATATATCATTTTCCAACCTTTGATTTTTAGTCTATTTTTGCCTTTGTCTCTAAAGTGTGTCTCTTGTAGGCAGCATATTGATGGGTTTTGTTTTCTAATCCAATCTGCAACTCTCCATCTCTTGAGTGGTGCATTTAATCCACTAACATTCAGTGTAATTATTGACAAGTATGAATTGGCTGCTGTCATTTTGTTATGTGTTTTTTCATGGTATCCCTGGTTTCTTTGTTCCATATTATTTTCTATGCTGAGCTCTTTATGTTTATGAATCATGTTATCATTTCCTTTTTGCTGTTGTTTTAGTATTTGCTGAATATGTGTGTTTGTCCTCTTTTTTATTGTGATGTGAAGGTTTATAATTTTTCTTTGAGGTTACCCTGTGATTTATAATTTTATCCCCAAGTTTGGAATAGTCCATTCTATCTTGCAAATCTCTTGACTTCCTCACCATTTAGAAGTTCTGTAACTACTCAGTATTTTCCCTCTTTTTGTTTGTAGTTGTCCTCATTTGCCAATTGAAGTCTCTGTTTCCCTGTTTAGAACCTCTTCAGCTCATTTTACTTTGGATAAATCGATAGCTGTGGTTTCTGGGTTATGTCATCTTGTGTATTAATGGTTGGTTGTTTGCTATTTTTGGTTCTCTGTTCAAAGGACTCCATTTAG
>NW_006924380.1:5971-14116 GCF_000298275.1 Orycteropus afer afer
CTGGATTTCTATCTGTAGATTTAGAATCATTTCTAATTTTTCATTTATTTTGTCATTTTGTTCTTGTATTTTCTTCCAAAATTCTTCTAGGAATTTGTCTTTGTTTTCCTTGGTATGTCTCTCAATCCTTTGCAGATACCTAAATATAATTCTTTTGAATTCCTTATTAGGGAGTTCCAAAGCTGTTTCTTCCTCAGGGATATGTTCTGGGTCTGTATCCTGCTCCCTTGTTTCTACCACTTTATCTTCTTTGTGTGGACTGTGATGCTCTGTTGTCTCTGAGATATTGTGGTATTGTTGTATTTAGATCTCTGTTAACTGTTTGTGAAGAGCAGCTAAGGATGATTCAGGATCTTCTTGGCAGTTGCTTATCATAGGCCTGTTGGTGGAGAAAGAGGTGGTGACTCTCACTCAGTAAGTGAAGCTGTAGGAGGTGTGGGTGTAGTTATGTTGTATGGGGACTGTTGCTGCCTCCCACTCAGTTAAACAATTGAATAACCATCAAAACAGTAAAAGCAAATGGATAAAAATCACACTGTGTAATCGCACTGGAACAGTAACCACAAAAGAGAAAAGGGAAAGAAACAAAACAAAGCAAAACAAAATAAAAGGCACCACAATATCTGGAGAGAGAGCAATAAGAGAAAAAAGCAGAAAGGGAGAATAATGAAGAAAAAAAATGGGAAAAACGCACAAAGAAAAACAAGGAATGGGGATACCCACAAGAAAAAAAAGGAACCATGAACAGGGAAAAGAAAAAAATGCTGAAAACTAGAACCTGGGAAGGGTAGAATAAAAAATGATAATAAAAAGGACAAAAGTAATAATAATAGTAGTAGTTTTAAAACAGACAAAACAAACAAAGTAAAAAAAAGAAAAAAGAAAAGAAAAGAAATATCTGGACAGGGTGGGACAGGGTACCCAGGCTCCATCAGAGCACACAGACTGGGATGGAATTCTTTCCAGTCTAGAACATGGGTGGGAGTGAGGGATGGCCACACCTCCATTCACCAAGAGACTGTAGGGTATAAGAGTAACAAGGGGAATGTCTCACCTTTCTAGTAGTCTGTGCATCTGGGATATCTTTGCAGTTCCCAGAAAAGGAAGCCTGTTCTTAAGTCCTTGGAACCTGAGAAAATGCTGTCACTTTAAATATCCAAAATGGTCAAGTCACTTGTAAACATTCAAAATGGCTGCACCCTCCAGACAAGCAAAAGTCCACAGCTCAGGAATCCTTCCTCTTCTCTGCTTCCCCTCTTATTCCCCAGCCACCAGAGCAGTCCTCTGTGCAGTCCCTGGCTAGCAGGACTGATATTTAGATTAATTCTTAGGTCCTACCACAACTTGGAAATATCCAAGCTGTCTGTGCTGTCAGGATTGCTGCCAGACCGCAGCTCCATATGTCTCCTTTTTTGGTATTTTCATGCAAATTCTTCTGCTACTTGGAGTTTAGTCCACTTCAATATCCTTCCCTTCAAAGCTCAGGGGTCCAAGGTTATCTTCTATATCTGTGTTAATTGGTTCCCCTTTTCTTTGTTGAAGAGGGTCTGTGCAGTCTTTCTGCCTATTCCACCATCTTACCGGAACTCCCACCTTCCATTTCATGTAAATACTTCTCAGAGGCCAAATTTAAAGGTCTAAAAATGACCCTGGCATTAGTCCTGTTGTTGTTAGGTACTGCCAAGTCAGCTCTGACTCATAGCCAACCTATGTACAACAGAACAAAACACTGGCTGGTGGTGCATCATCCCACAATCCTTGCTGTACTTGGTCCATTGATGCAGTCATTATGTCAATCCACCTTGTTGAGGGTCTTTCCCTTTTCTGCTGACCTTTTGCTTTACCAAGCATGATATCTGCCAGGGAATGGTCCCTTTTTACATGACCAAAGTAGGTGAGGCAAAGTTTATCAATTCTCAAGTCTGAGGTGCATTCCAGCTTTACTTCCTTCAGGATCGATTTGTTCATTCTTCTGGCAGTCCAGTGTATTTTCATTAATCTTCACCAACACCATAATTTGGTCTTCCTTATTCATTGTCTAGGTTTCACATCCATATGAGGTGTTTGAAAACATTGCCTGAATTAGGCACACCTTAGGAGCTCTGGAGGCACAGTGCCTAAGGCATTTCACTGCTAACCAGGAGGCTGGCAGTTGAAACCCACCATCCACTCCTTGGAAGGAAGAATGGGCAATCTAGTTCCGTAGTGATACTGCCTCGCAAACCCAAGGAGGGGTCACTATGAGTCCGATCCTACTAAATGGCAGTGAAATTGGTTTTGGTTTGGAGTCTTCAAAGTGACATCTCTGCTCTTTAACACTTTTAAGAAGTCTTTTGCATCACATTTGTCCAGTGCAGTAATATATCTGATTTCTTGACTGCTGTTTCCATGGGTGTTGATGGTGGATCCAAGTAAAACAAAATCCCTGAAAACTTCAAACTTCTCTCCATTAATCATGGTGTTGTTTATTGTTCCAGTTGTGAGGATTTTTGTTTTCTTTATGTTGAGGTGTAATTCATATTGAAGACTGCAATCTTTGATCTTCATCAGTAGATGCTTCAAACCATCTTTGCTTTCAGCAAGCAAGATTGTGTCATCTGCATATCAAATGTTGTTAATCAGTCTTACTCCAATCCCGGTGCCATGTTCTTCTTCATATAGTCAAGCTTCTTGCGTTATCTGTTCAGCATACAGATGGAATAAATATGGTGAAAGGATAGAACCCTGACACACACATTTCCTGATTTTAAAACATGCAGTATCCTCTTGTTCTGTTCAAATGACTGCCTCTTGGTCTATGAACAGTTTCCTAATATGCATAATTAAGTGTTCTGGAATTCCTGTTCTTTGCAGTTGTTATGATCCACAGTTGAATGTCTTTGCATAATTAATGAAACACAGGGAAACATCTTTCAGGTATTCGTTGTGTCTTGTTTACACCCAAGATCCATCTGACATCAGCAATGATAGACCTTCTTCCATGTCCTCATCTGAATCCAGCTTGAACTTCTGGAAGTTCCCTGTCAATATATTGCTACAACCATTTTTGTCTTGTCTTCAGCAAAATTTTACTTGCATGTAATATTAATGATACTGTTTGATAATTTCCACATTCTGTTGAATCACCTTTCTTTGAAATGGGGATGAATATCAATCTCTTCTGGTCAGTTGGCCAGGTAGCTCTCTTCCAAACTTCTTGGAATAAATAAGTAAGCCTCTTCAGTGCTGCATTCATTTGTTGAAACATGTCAATGGGTATTCCATCAATTCCTAGAGTTTTTTTTTTTTTTTTTTTTGCTAAATCCTTCAGGACAGTTTGGACTTCTTCCTTTGGTGCCATTCATTGTTGATCTTATGTTTCCTCTTGAAATAGTTGAATTTTGACCAATTATTTTTTAGTACTGTGACTCTTCTTTGATGCTTCCTTCATCATTTAATACTTCGCCCATCTCACTGCCATTGCATCAATTCCAACTGATAATGAATGACCTGCATTGGATTTCCAAGGCTGTAAATCTTTATGGAAGTAGATTGCCTCATCTTCCTCCAATGGAGCAGCTGTTGGGTTGAACCACTGACCTTTTGGTTAACAGCTGAATACCTTATCCACTACAGTACTAGAGCTCTTTATTTTGCCCATAGTTCAATACTGCAACTCAAGGCTTGAATGGCTTCTTCAGTTCTTTAGGTTTGAGAAAGGTTGAATGTGTACTTCCCTTTTGGTTTCTAATTCCAGGTGTTTTCACATTTCATTATAATACATTACTTTGTCTTATCAAGACTCCCTTTGAAATCTTCTGTTCAGCTCTTTCATCTTGCCATTTCTTCCATTTGCTTTAGCTACACTCTGTTCAAGAACAAGTTTCAGAGTCTCTTTTCATATCCATTTTTGTCTTTTCTTCCTTTCCTATCTTTTTAATAACTTTTTCCTTTCTTCATGGATGATGTTCTTCATGTCTTTTCATGCATGTTCATTGTACCAAGTCTATTCTTCATATGATCTCTAAATTCAGGTGAGATATAATCAAGGTCATATTTTGCTTCTCATGGACTTATTTGAATTTTCTTCAGATTTATCTTGAATTTGCATAGGAGCAATTGCTGGTCTATTCCAGTCAATTCCTAGGTTTGTTTTGACTGATGATATTAGCTTCTCTATCACCTCTTCGCACAGATGTATACAATGCAATTCCTGCATATTCCATCTGGCAAGATCTACATGTATAGCTTCCATTTATGTTGTTAAAAATGGTATTTGCAATAAATAAATCATTGGCCTTGCAAAATTCTATGATGTGATCTCCCATGTCATTTCTATCACAACGGTCATGTTTTCCAACTACCAATGTTTGTTTTCAACTTTTGCATTTCAATCACCAGTAATAATCAATACATCTTGATTGTTTGGTCAATTTCACACTGCTGAAGTTGGTAAAATTCTTCAATTTCTTCATCTTTGGCTTCAGTGGTTGGTGAGTAAATTTTAATAATAATACTATTAACTAGTCTTCCTTGAAGATATGGGTGTTATCTTAACACTGACATCATTGTATTTCAGATTAGATTTTGAAACATTCTTTTTGATTATGAACGTGATGCCATTCCTCTTCCTTAGTCCCTACCCCTAGGAAATTTAGAAATACCAGCAAATTTTCAGAAACTTGAGGTGGTTATCTAAATAAAATATTTTTCCTAGAAACTATTATTTAGTGAAAATGTAATCCTGTGAAAGATGTCAGAGGAAACTCAACAGAATTTAGTGATTTAATTATCAATAAGTCTACTACACTTACACAAAATATATGGCTTGACATGAAGTCAGTTGGGGGAACTCTTTCATTGAGAACTGTTGTTGTTGTTGTTATGTGCTATTGAGTTGAACCTGACTCATAGTGACCCCTCCTTGGGTTTCTGAGGTGGTATCACTATGGAAGTAGATTGCTCAACCTTCCTTCCAAGGAGTGGCTGGTGGGTTTGAACTACTAGCCTTTTGGTTAGCAGTTAAGTGCTTTAGGCATTAAGCTACCAGAGCTCCTACATTGAGAATGAAGTACATGTATTCATCTCATCTGGAGGAAAATCCTTTTATACATAGTCTTCCGTCTCAGAGTTGTTGTTGGGTGCTGTGTAGTTGGTTCTGACTCATAGTGCCCTCATACACAATAGAACAATACTGTCAGAAAGTAGCATTTATGATATCTTTTCCTTGCTGCAAAATTTAGAAATTTTCTAAGTCTTCCTTGGGTTTGTTCTTTGCCATCCACCATATTCAAAACCTTATTTTCTGTTTCCTTTTGACTGCCTGTGCTCTGGCAACCCTGTGCTAAATCCACCATGGCTTCTGCCTAATCACAGAGACTCCATTCTATCTTTTGTTTTTTTAACTTGTTCATTATGAAGTCATTATAGATTGACAGGAAGTTGCAAAGATAGTACAGAAAGGTCCTGTGTACCATTCATCCAGTTTCTCCTAATAACTGACATTACATATAATACAATATCACAACCAAGAATTTAGCATTGGTACAGAGTGTGTATAGTTCTATGCCATTTTAACAAATGTATGTTGTTGTTGGGTGCTGTTGAGTCTATTTTCAACTCATGACAACCCTATATGACAGAATAGAACTGCTGCATGGGGTTTTTTGGGCTGTAATTTTTCTTTTCCATTTCTTAAATTTTATTTTGTGGTTGTGTTGGGAAATATACATAGCAAAACATACACTAATTCAACAATTACTACTTGTACAGCTTAGTGACATTGATTACATTCTTCTAGATGTGCAACCATTCTCACCGTCCTTTTCTGAGTTTTTCTCCATCATTTACATAAACTCACTGCCCCCTAAGGGGCAGTCTAATCTTTTGAATTTCTATTGTCAGTTTGATTCTGTATAAATAGTTCTTAAAAAAAAAGCATAATGCTAGGACAGCAGGCAAGATGGCAGACTAAGCAGAAAGACTGCACAGACCCTCTTCAACAAAGAAAAGGGGGACCAATTAACACAGACACAGAAGATAATCCTGGACCCTTGAGCCTTGAAGGGAAGGATATAGAAGTGGGCTAAACCCCAACTAGCAGAAGAATTTGCATGAAAATACCAAAAAAGGAGACATACGGAGTTGTGGTCTGGCAGCAATCCTGAATGATCCTGATGGCACGGCACAGACAGCTTAGAGAGTGCCAAGTCTGGTAGGACCTAAGAATTAACCTAAAAATCAGCCCTGCTAGCCAGGGACTGCATGGAGGAATGCTCTGGTGGCTGGTGAATACAAGGAGAAGGAGTGAAGAGGAAAGTGGGCTGAGCTGTGGACTTTTGCCTGTCTGGAGGTACAGCCATTTTCAATGTTTACAAGCAGCTTGACCATTTTGTATATTTAAAGAGAAAGCGCTCTCCCAGATTCCAGTGGCTTAAGAACAGATTCCACTTGCCAGTAACCCCAAGGATATTCTGGACCTGGATGACTGAAAAGATGTGACATTCACCCTGTTATTCTTATACTCCACACCCACTTGGTGAATGGAGGTGAAGCCATCCTCCACTCACACCCACCTTCTGGGGCCACAGGAACTCCATCCCAGTCTGTGTGCTCTGACAGAGCCTGGGTGACCTTCCCTGCCCTCCCCTGATCTTTTTTCTTTTTCTCTTTCTTTTTTCTGGTTATGAATTTGCTTATTTTTGTCTGTTTTAAAACTATTATTATTATTAATACTTTTGTTCTTTTTACTATTATTCTTTATTACTCCCCTCCCAGGTCCTAGTTTGCAGCTTTTTTTCTTTTCCCTGTTGCTGGTTACATTTTTTTTTTTTTCTTTTCTTCTCATGGTTAACCCCATTCCTTGTCTTTCTTTTTGCATTTTTCCCATTTTTCTCTTCATTAGTCTCCTTCTCTACCTTTTTTCTCTTAGTGCTCTATCCCCAGATACTACAGATTTTCTTGTTTTTTTCTTCTTCTTTTTTCCTTTTTATTTTTTGGGTTACTGTTCCTGTGCGATTACATGGTGTAGTTTTTGTCCAGATAGTTTTAGTTTTTTGATGGTTATCCAATTGTAACTTGTGTCTAAGTGAGTGGGAGACAACAACAGTCCCCGTAAGACAAAACTACACCCACACCTCCTACAACTTCACTTACTGAGTGACAGCCACTACCTTCTTCTCCACCAACAGGACAATGATAAAAAACCACCAAGAAGAGCCTGAATCATCCTTGGCTGCTCTTCACAAACAGTTAACAGAGATCTAAATACAACAATGCCATAATGTCCTGGAGACAACAGAGCATCACAGTCCACACAAAGATGCAAGATAAAGGGGTAGAAACAAGGGAGCAGGATACAGATTCAGACCACATCCCTGAGGGAGAAGCAGCATTGGAACTCTCTGATAAGGAATTAAGAAGAATTATCTTTAGGTATCTTCAAAGGATTGAGAGACAGACCGAAGAAAACACAGAAAAAAAGCTAGAAGAAGTTTGGAAGAAAGTAAAAGAACAAAATGACAAAATAAATGAAAAATTAGAAAAGATTCTAAATCTACAGATAGAAATCCAGAAGATTAATACTAATTTGGCAGAAATAGACAACACATTGGAAGGGCAAAGGAGTAGAACTGATGCAATGGAAGGCAGAATCAATGAGATTGAAGACAAATACCTGAATACTTCTTTGGAAAGGGATCGATCAGAAAAAAGATCAAAAGAAAATGAAGAAAGCCAAAGGTTCATGTGGGATACCATCAAAAGGAATAACCTACATGTCATTGGAATTCTAGAATAGGAAGAGAAAAATAAAACTACTGAGGAAATTGTCCAAAATTTGTTGGAAGAGAACTTCCCTGATATGATGAAAGATGAGAATATAACCATTCAGGAAGTCCAACGAACCCCAAACAGGACAGACCTCAAAAGGAAATCACCAAGTTATATCATTATCAAACTGATCAAAACCAAAGACAAAGAGAATCCTAAAAGCAGCACGGGAAAAATAAAAAGGACGGCCAGTAAGAATAAGCTCTGATTTCTCAGCAGAAACCATGCAAGCAAGAAGGCAATGGGATGGTATACATTAAACCCTGAAAGAGAAAAATTTCAATCAAGAATTATATACCAGGCAAAATTGTCCCTCAAATATGATGGTGAAATTAG
>NW_006924381.1:0-10344 GCF_000298275.1 Orycteropus afer afer
AAAAGAAAAACAAGGAATGGGGTTAGTCATGAGAAAAAAAAAGGGGGGGGGGAGGAAAAAAAAAAACCTTAAATTGCAGGGGGCAGAATTTCAACCAGGCACAGGGAAAAGAAAAAAAATGCTGAAAAATAGGACCTAGTAGGGGAAGATTAAGAATAATAATAAAAAGGACAAAAGTATTAATAATATTAGTTGGTTTGACACGGACAAATGCAAGCAAACTAATCACCGGGAAAAAGAAAAGAAAAAAAAAAGAAGAAGAAGAAGAAATCGGTGGAGGACTGGGTAGGGCATCCAGGCTCCGTCTGAGCACACAGACTGTGAAGGAGTTCCTGTGGGCCCAAAAGATAGGTGGGAGTGGGGATGGCCACACCGTTCACCAAGCGGGTGTAGGGTGTAGTAACAAGACGAATGTCGTACGTTTTCAGTCTTGCAGGCCCCGAGTGTCCTTGGGGTTGCTGGAAAGCAGAACGTGTTCTTAAGCCCCAGAAATCTGCGAGAGCGCTGTCTCTTTGAATATCCAAAATAGTCAAGCCACTTTTTAAACCTACAAAATGGTGGCGTCCTCCAGACCAGCAAAAGTCCACAGCTCAGCCCACCTTTCTCTTCACCTTCTCCGTTTGTTCCCCAGTCACCGTGCATAGTCCTCCGCGCAGTCCTTGCCTAGCAGGGTGATTTTTAGGTTAGTTCTTAAGACCTACCACCACAGGAATCTGCGAGAGCTCTGTCTCTTTAAATATCCAAAATAGTCAGGCCGCTTTTTAAACCTACAAAATGGCGGCGCCCTTCGTATCAGCAAAAGTCCACAGCTCAGCCCACCTTTCTCTTCACCTTCTCTGTTTGTTCCCCAGCCACCGTGCACAGTCTTTCATGCAGTCCTTGGCTAGCAGGATGATTTTTGGGTTAATTCTTAGGTCCTACCACCACTCAGGAATCTCCAAGCCCTGTCATCTGTGCCGTCAGGGTTGCTCAGGCCGCTGCCAGACTGCAGCTCCGTGTGTCTCCTTTTTTGGTATTTTCATGCAAATTCTTCTGCTAGTTGGGGTTTAGTCCATTTTGTATCCTTCTTTTCAAGGCTCAGGGGTCCAAGATTATCTTCTGTGTCTGTGTTACTTGGTTTCCCTTTTCTTTGTTGAAGAGCATGTGTGCAGTCCTTCTGCCTAGTCTGCCATCTTGCCATCCTTCATTGGTTTTTGTCTTAAAATCTATTTTATCAGAAATTAATATTGCCACTCCTGTTCTTTTTTAGATTGCCATTTGTTAGATTCTTCTAACACCTATTTCAAGCATATTATTTTAGTCTTCGTCTCTAATGTATGTCTCTTATTGATGAGTTTTTTTACCCAGTCTGCAGCTCTGTGTCTCTTCAGTGGTGCATTTATCAAGTGACATTCAGTGTAATTATCAACAAATATAATTTTGTTGCTGTCATTTTGTTTTGTACTTTTTCATGATGATGTTGATTTCTTTGTGTCATATTATTTTCTTTGCTGAGCTTATTTTGTTTATGAATGTTACCATTTCCTTTGTTGCTGTTGTTTTAGTATTTGCTAAATATTTGTGCTTGTCCTCTTTATTATTTTAATGTAAATGTTTATTCATTTTCTTTGAGGTTACCCTGCAATTTATAATTTTCTTCCCAAGTTTAGAATAGTCCATTCTATTTTGTAATTGTCTTGACTTCCTCACCATTTAGAAGTTCTTAACTACATTGCTTTTTTCCCTCCTTTTGGCTTGTAGTTGCCCTCATTTGCCAATTGCTATCTCTGGATCCCTGTTTATAATCTTGTAAACTTAATTTATTTTGGATACTTCCATAAATGGGTTGGTTTCTGAGTCATGTGATCATGTGTATTAATCATCAGCTGTTGTTTGCTGTTGTTGGTTCTCAGTCCAAAGGAATTCCTTTAGCATCTCTTATAAGGTTGGTGTGGTTTTAACAAATTCCCTTAATTCCTGTTCATCTGGAAAAGTCCTAATTTCACCATTATATTTGAAGGACAATTTTGCTGGGTATATAGTTCTTGGTTGGCAATATTTTTCTTTCAGGGTTTTATGTGCCTTCCCATTGCCTTTTTTTTTTTTTTTTTTTTTTTTTTTTTTTTTTTTTTTTTTTTTTAATTTTTATTCTGATTTTGATGAAAATTTACAGTGCAAATTCATTTTCCATACAGCAGCTTATACACATCATTTTGTTTCATGACATTGACTAAAGTTCCCCACAGTGTAACAGTGCATCCCATTGCCTTTTCACCTGCATGGTTTCTGCCAAGAAATCTAAGCTTAGTCATATTGGTTACCTTTTGTAGGTAATTTTTTGTTTCTCCCATGCTGCTTTTAGGATTCTTTCTTTGTCTTTGGTTTTGGTTAATTTTATTATGATATGTTTTGGTGAGTTATTTTGGAGTCTATCCTGTTTTGGGGTGAACTTCTTGAGTGGATATATTCTCATCTTTCATCATATCAGGGACATTCTCTTCCAACAAATCTTCCACAATTGTCTCTGTGGTTTTGTTTATCCCTTCCTGTTCTGGAATTTTGATTACACACAAGTTATTCCTCTTGATGATATCCAACATGAATCTTAGGCTTTCTTCATTTTGTTTGGATTTTTTTTTTTAATTGATCCCTTACCAAAGTAGTATTGAGGTATTTGTTTTCAATCTCACTAATTTTGTCTTCTGATTCAGTTCTATTCCTTTGCCCATTCAGTGTGTTATCTATTTCTGAAATTTCAATATTAATCTTCTGGATTTCTATCTGTAGATTTTGTATCATTTCTCATTTTTCATTTATTTTGTCATTTTGTTCTTGTATTATCTTCTGAAATTGGTCTAGGGTTTTGTCTCTGTTTTCCATAATTTTGTCATTGTTTTCCTTGATCTGTCTCTTAATCTGCTGAAGGTATGTAAATGTCATTCTTTTGAATTCCTTATCCACTGCTGCTTTTTTCTCAGGGATATTTTCTGAGTCCATATCCTAGTCTTTTGTTTCTACTACTGTATCTTGCTTCTTTGTGTGGACTGTGATCATCTGTTGCCTTGAGGACATTGTGACATTGTCACATTTATATTTAATTGGTGGTTGTATGTTAGTTTGATTCCCCTGAGATTTTTTTCTTTGTTTTGCTTTGATATATCTGAGTAAGCAGTATACTGTGCTCCCCTGTTCACTAGTTGGTAGCACTTGTGCACTCACAGTTGTCTCCTGGTGGGTGTGATAGACAGTTAGAGTGGGTGCACAGATCTCTGTTAGCTGTTCATGAAAGGTGAGTTGGGCTCTATTAGCTGTCATCTATCATTGGGTAGTTAGTGCAGAAGCAAGTGGTGGCCCTCACTCAGTATTTGGGGCTGCAGGAGATGTGAGTGTGGGTATGGTTACTATCTCCCACTCAGTGAGACAAAGACATCAACCAAATAAACCACCAAAAAACTAAATACAAGAGGACAAAAAACCCAAACTGCATAAATATACAGGAAAAATCGCCAAAAAAAGGGCAATAAATGAGAAGAAATATATAAAGAAATATTTTAAAAAGACAAAAGAAACACAGATAGGAAAAGAGAGGGAAAACCACACTCTCTGGGGAGGAGGAATAAAAAAAGAGCAATGGTAAAAGAATAATAAAGAAAAAAACATGAGAAAACTGCAAAAAGTGAAATAAGTGATCGGAAGAACAAAAAAAAAAAAAAGAAAGAAAGAAAGATGAAAACCAGGAAGTGGGAAGAGAAACAAACCCAAAAACTAGAACCCAGGAAGGGAAAAAGAGAGAATAAAAATAAAAAGGAAGATAAAAAGAGTAATTTAAAAACAAAGAAACAAAAAGACAAGTCTTGGGTGGATAGGGCAGGGCACCCAGGCTCTGTCAGAGCACACAGAGTGGGATGGAATTCCTGTTGGTCCAGAAGGTGGGTGGAGGTTTGGATGGCCACACCTTCATTCACCAAGGGTGTGGGCTATAAGACTAACAAGGGGAATAGCACACCTTTCTTGTCATCAGCCTCTAGTGTGGTTGCTCGTGCTGTCCTTGGCAAGTGGATCCTATTCTTAGGTTGCTGGAACTGGATCGCTGCTGCTTTAAATATCCAGAATCAGTGCATCACTTGTAAATATTAAAAATGTCTCCATCCTCAGGAGAGCTGAGAGGCCACACCTGCTTGTCTCCTTATTTGCAGTTTTCCTTTCTCGTTATAGCCACTAGTATAATTGTTCATGCAGCCCTTGGTAAGCAGGGCTGACTTTCAGGTTACTGTCCAGGTCCTAATACCACTTGTAAATATTCAAACTGGCCAACTGGTCATACTGTAAGGATAGCTGACAGTCCACAGCTCCATTTGTCTTACTTACTGTTTTTATTCAGGTTCTTCTACAAGTTGGTATTTAATCCACTTCTATATCCTTCCTTTCAAAGCTAAGGGCTGCAGGATTACCATCTGTTTCTGTGTCAATTGGTTTCTCTTTTTTTTGTTGAAGAGCTTGTCTGTCTATTCCTCCATCTTTAGCGGAAGTCCGATAAAATATACTTTATTGAGACATTTATGCCAAAATCATTGTAACACAAATACAGTATATAAGGTGATTGATTTTGATAGCTAAAACTGCAGATAAAATACGTGACTGTCTTATACGTAACTACTGTTTCTAGGTGGATAACTGAACAGAAAAACATGCATCAGCCATCCAGGTACTATTTTGTGACTTGGAATGCAATCAAGAAAAACAATCATATTATTGGCATAATTGTAAAACCTTGTGCTCCTATAATGTGAAATATGAAATTCAATTTCAGAGAATATGAAGTTATGAAATTATTCTGATTCTTTGAATTGGTCCAGAAAAATATTCCTAGAAGTTTTCCATTATAGTGTATATTTAACTAGAATTTCTCCAACTTTCAGTGAAGTTACATAAAGAAGATATACCTATGTATTACAGATTATTGTTTATTTTTAATTTATTTTGTATTTTTTTTTAAAAAAAAAAAACCTTTTTTTTTTCTCTAGAGTGTATTATTAAGGAAATTAATACTTAGATTGGAAACTTGTGATTTTACCCCAGTAGGCAAGAGATCATAAAAGTTTTTTAAAAAAACCATAGTAAATTCAACACAAAATAATTAACATTTTGGATGCCATATTAATTTTAAATTATTTTTTAAAGTCATGCTTCACAAAGCAGTAGTGTTTATAAATATTTATAATTTCTCCTGGCATGCTGATGGAAATTTTCCAGATGTTGAAAATTTTTTTTTAAATCCACACCAGCAATCCAAAAGGTACTTCTTAGGTTACACATTTAAATTTTCTAAAATACATAGCGTTTGGTTATAATTTAAGGTCACTCAATATTACAAATATATATTTTTTCCAATGTGATTATATTAAAAGGTATGTATTGTCAGTGATATCATTAAAGGTACTTCTAACTGAATTTGAATACTACAACACTATAATATGGTGTTAAGGTAAAACAAAAGAAAAAAATACTGTAAGAAGTAAAAATTTAAAACAACTAAAACATTCTTGAACTATTTTCAAACCTAAGCCTTGTGTACACCAGGCAAGAGTATTTCTTGAATGAAGTCAATTACCCTCGGGGTGCGTGTTGGTCACTCTTTAAAATTCATATAAAAACAAAGAAATTAATTATCCAGCATAAAAAGGAGTCATACTCTTTCTGGCTAACATTCAATTAACTTTTTAGTGCTTGCTATTTAATGTTGTTTTTGACCGATCAACCATTGAAAACTACTTTCCTTTGAAACTGGGCTTGAGTAGAAAACAATCTTCTGTGAAGTTGTTTAGATGGTCAATTACTTTGGGTCATCAACTTTTTTCCCGTAATCTTTGAATTCAATGATTACTTATATTTTAGACTTACTATGAGGCTTGCGTTTAGCACAAGTATTTTGTGTATTTAGCACTTAATAGAGTTAACCTAGATCTGTTGGGGAAAAAATCAGAATAGTTCTTAAATTAGTATTTCAAATTAAGTCATTTCAAAAATGTAATAATATGCAAAAGATTTTTTATCTGCTCAACTAAGGACTGTGACAGTAACATGTAAATGTTATTTCAGAAAATAAATGCTTGTCTTGCTTTTCCTTTTCATATTTTGGCTAAATATCTCTACTGTTTTGAAAGGTATAATATAAATTTGATAATTTTAACATTTTGCTCATGCACAGTCTCACTTGCACACACTCTATGCCTCATCATACCACATGCCAGACTTTATTTTTTGAACTGTTTAAGAGTTATATTTTATGATACTTCACCTCCCAAATATTTCAGCATGTATTTCCTAAGAACACAAGGACATTACTTCTACGTTACCACAAATCAACACATTAAAGAAATTTAACATTAAAGCATCATTATTGTCTAGTATTTAGTATTACCTAATTTTCCCAGTAATGTTATTTGTAACTATGACAGTGACATTATTGAAGACTCTAAGCCAATATGGATATGTGTTATTATTTACTATGATTAAATTCAGGTGAAAAATTTTGGCAGGAATACTTCAGAGTTGGTTTCCTTTTTCAGTGCATTACCCTAAGAGGTATATAATATCTATTTATCCTTTGTGTGTGTGTGTGTGGGTGTATATATATATGATTGATGATCATTTACTTTTTTCTAACATTGGAATTCATACACACACACACACACATTTATATATACATATAATCTCCCTTTTTCCTTCTACCCTTTTTTTCATTATTAAATTTTACTCAGGATTCTTATTTTATTCAATGGATTCTTAATAATCCATTCCTGTCTTTTTTTGTTCATCTTGTTGCTCAAATTGTCCCAAATTTGACCAATGAGGGAGCCCATTCAGACTGACTCCTGTGTCCTTTGACATGCCCCTATCAAGTTTGTTTGTTTTTTAAAGCATTTTCTTACTTCCTGGCACAATATGATGTTTCAAGTGACTGCGGACTTTCTTTCCTTTGTCTTAGTCCTAGAAGCAGCCATTTTTCCTTGAAGTTTTTGCTCCTTTTAGTGGGGAAATGATATCTGCAGATTTTTTATTTTTAATAAAGACAAATGTATTTTAACTGTAATTCTTTGTTTTAATATGCATTCATGAAGAGGAAGACATAGAAAGGTATATGGGAGCTGCAGACAACAAAGATAAACCCTTTTGCACATACAGTACTGCACTTTCACTGAAGGCAAACATGGGTATACAGATGGATAGATGGGTGGACAGGCTGAACCATTAGGTATGTCTATGAAGCCACAGGTGTGTGTTCAATTCCAGACCTGAAGGGCAGCTAGGGGCCATAGTCTCAGTGGTTCCACCAGGCTCTACCAGACCAGCAAACCTGGCCCCCCCCCCTTTTTTATCCTAAATGATTTTGAGTTTTGTTGCACATTGTTCTCCCTCTCTATCCAGGATCTCCTACATAGATCCCCCTCCAAGTGGTTGACAGTGGTAGCTGGGCCCCATCTAGTTCTTCTGGTCTTGTAGTCGTATAGGCTGTGGATCGTGCAGTGTACCAGTCACTAGGACTAATTGTTCCCATGAATCTTAGGTTTTCTTCATTCTTTTTTGCCCTGGATGAGGAGAGAGGCATCGTTGCATCTAGATGGTTGCTTACAAGCTTTTAAGATCCCAGTCGCTGCTCATCAAAGTAGGAGGTCAACAATGTTTTGTGCAGTATGTTATGCCATTTAAGCTTGATGTCCCCTGCGACTCTGGCGCCAAGCCCACAGGTTCAACTGCTCACTCCCTCTGGATAGCTGGCTGTGACCAAGAAGTGACTACAAACTTGTCCATTGTCAGCTCTACTATACTCCTGGGAATTCTTACAGAACATATAAATGCACTTGTAGAACCATTGTCTGCCAACCCTATACATGGTCTTGAGTACACTCCCCGCTTCATAGACATACCTAATGGTTCAGCCATTTGTTATTTTCTGTCTTGTTGAACTTTGCTACTAGTGCTGGGGCAAGATGCTATCTCGTTGTTTTTGTTTGCATCTCTCTAATGGCTGATGATCGTGAGCATTTCTTCATATGTTTGTTGGCCTCTTGAATATCCTCCTTGGTGAAATGTCTATTCATGTCTTCTGCCCATTTTTTAATTGGATTGTTTGTCTTTTTGTTATTGAGGTGTTAAAGTTTTCTATAAATTCTAGAGATAAGTCCCTTGTCAGATATGTTATTACCAAATATTTTTTCCCAATCTGAAAATTGTTCTCTTTTGACTCTTAGGGAAAAGGTTCTCTTTTGACTCTTTCAGAGAAGTCTTTGGAAGCACATAAAAATTTAATTTTAATTTTATTTTATTATTTTATTTTTATTGTGATTTGGGTGAAGATTTACAGAGCAAATTCACTTTACATACAGCAGTTCACATACACTTTGTCTCATGACATTGATCATAATTTACCACAATGCAACAGCTCCCCTCCCACTTCCTCCATATAATAACCTTTTCCCTGTGTCCATCCCTCTATGCCCTCCTGCCCCCTGAGCTGTCTCCTGGTGCATAAGCAGCCCTTCTTTCTCCCATGATTGTTCTCTCCAAGGAACATATCTACCACAGGTAAATGTTCAACTCATATGCCTATCTTTTGCTTGGCTGGCAGCCACAGGTGTGGGTGTGTTCAATTTCAGACCTGACGGGCAGCTAGGGCCCATAGTCTCAGTGGTTCCACCAGGCTCTATCAGACTAGAAAACCTGGTCTCCCCCTTCCTTTTTTTTTTTTCTCTAAATGATTTTGAGTTTTGTCCATGTTGTTCTCCCTTTCTATCTAAGATCTCCTACATAGATCCCCTTCCAAGTAGTTGACATCGGTAGCCAGGCACCATCTAGTTCTTCTGGTCTCATAGTCGTATAGGCTGCAGATTGGATGGTGTACCAGTCGCTAGGACTGATCGTATCTATGCATTTTTGGTTTTCTTCATTCTTCTTTGCTCTGGACGGGGAGAGACCCATCATTGCATCTAGGTGGCAACTTGCAAGCTTTTAAGATCCCAGTCGCTACTCACCACAGTAGGAGGTGGAACAATGTTTTGTGTAGTATGCTATGCCAATTGAGCTTGATGTCCCTTGCAACTATGCTCCCGAGCCCACAGATTCAACTGCTCGATCCCGCTGGGTAGCCTGCGGTCACCAAACAGTTACTACCACCTTGTACCTTGTCAGCTCCACTATACACCTGGGAATTCAGATCATACACATAAAGTTAAAGGACCATTGTCTGCCAACCCTATACATGTTCTTGGGTACACTCCCCTCTTCATAGACATACCTAATAGTTCAGCCTGTCCACCCATCTATCTACCCATATACCCATGTTTGCCTTCACTGACAATGCTGTACTATATGTGCAAAAGGGTTCATCTTTGTTGTCTGTACTTCCCACCTACCTCCCTATGTCTTTCTCTTCCTCAGTGTCAGTATATTGATCACTCACATTTGGTACATTGCCCTTCTCTTCACCCAAATCAAAACTTATCTCTATCTATCTAACAGTGTTCTTTCTCCACAAAGAAAATGTCCTTCCATAAATAAAACGTTTCCTTGACTTTTACAATAACGGACTAATACGATATTTGTCCTTTTGTGATTGACTTATTTCACTCAGCATAATGTCCTCCAAGTTTATCCACGTTATGTGGTGTTTTACAGATTCTACATTATTCTTTAGGGTTGCATAGTATTCCATTGTGTGTATGTACCATAGTTTGGATATCCATTCCTCATTGATGGACACCTAGGTTGTTTACATCTTTTGGCTATTGTAAATAGTGTTGCGATGAACATGGATGTGCATATGTCTGTTCTTGTCATGGCTCTCACTTCTTTAGGATATATACCTAATAAAGGAATGGCTGGGTCAAATAGTATTTCTAATTCCAACTTTTGAAGGAATCGCCATACTTTTCACAATGGTTGTATCATTTTACAGCCCCACCAGCAGTGTATGAGAGTCCTAATCTCTCCACATCCTCGCCAGCATTTGTTATTTTCTGTCTTGTTGAACTTTGCTACTAATGCCGGAGCAAGCTGGTATCTCATTGTTGTTTAAAATTTAATTTTTAGAAGATCCCATTCATCTAGTTTCTCTTCTGCTCTTTGTACATTTTGAGTTTGCTTGATAGTCCATTTATGCCATATATTAGGGCCCCTAAATTTGCCCCTACTTTATCCTTGAGGAATTTTATTGTTTTAGTTTAACATTTAAGTCTTTGATCCATCTGGAGTTTGTTTTTGTGTATGGTGTGAGGTACAGATCTTATTTCATTTTTCTACAAATGCATATCCAGTTTTCCAGCACCATTTATTAAGCAAACATTCTCTTCCCCATTTAATAGATTT
>NW_006924381.1:11039-11818 GCF_000298275.1 Orycteropus afer afer
TCCAGTAGATTTTTGACTGAGTCTCTTGGATTTTCTAGGTATAGGATCATATCATCAGCAAATAGGGATAGTTTGACTTCTTCCTTACCAATTTGATGCTTTTGATTTCCCTTTCTTTCGTTATTGTCATGGCTGGGACAGTTGAATAGAAGTGGTTGAATAGAAGTGATACCTTGTCTGGTTCCTGTTCGCAGGGGTAATGGTTTCATTCTCTCTCCATTGAGAATAATGTTGGCAGTTGGTTTTGCATAGATGCCCTTTATTATGTTGAGGAATGTCCCTTCTGTTCCTATTTTGCTGAGAATTTTGATCAGGAATAGGTGTTGATTTTATCATATTCCTTTTCTGCATCAATTGACATGATCATGTTGTTCTTTTCCTTTGTTTTATTTATGTGTTGAATGACGTTGATAATTTTTCCAATGTTGAACCATCCTTGTATACCTAATATGAACCCCATTGGTCATAATGAATGATTTCTTGATATGTTGTTGAAGTCTGTTGGCTAGGATTTTGCTGAAGATTTTTGCATCAATATTCATGAGAGATATTGGTCTGTAGTTTTCCTTTTGAGTGATGTCTTTGACTGGTTTGGGTATCAAGGTTATTCTTGCTTCATAAAATGAGTTAGGGAAGATTCCATCATTTTCCGTGTTTTTGAATAATCTGAGTAGGATTGGTATCAGTTCTTCTCTGAATGTTTGGTAGAATTCTCTGGTGAAACCGTCTGGGCCAGGAATTTTTTTTTGTTGGTAATTTTTTGATGACCTGTTCAATTT
>NW_006924381.1:13537-14081 GCF_000298275.1 Orycteropus afer afer
GTATTAATCTTCTGGATTTCTATCTGTAGATTTTGAATCATTTCTCATTTTTCATTCATTTTGTCATTTTGTTCTTGTATTTTCTCCTCAAATTCTTCTAGGATTTTGTCTGTGTTTTCCTTGCTCTCTCATTCCTTTGCAGATACCTAAATACAATTCTTTTGAATTCCTTATCAGGAATTCTCAATGCTGCTTCATCCTCAGGGATGTGTTCTGAGTCACTATCTTGCTCCCTTGTTTCTACCACTTTTATTTTGTTTCTTTGTGTGGACTGTAATGATCTGTTACCTCTGAGACATTGTGATGGTGTTGTATTTAGATCTCTGTTAACTATTTGTGAAGAAAGCTAAGGGTAAGTCAGGCTCTTCTTGGTGGTTGTTTATCATTGGCCCCTTGGTGGAGAAGGAAGTGGTGGCTGTCACTCAGTAAGTGAAGCTGCAGGAGGTGTAGGTGTAGTTGTGTTGTATGGGGACTGTTGCTGTCTCCCACTCAGTTAGACAAAAATAACAATTGAATAACCATCAAAAAAGTAAAAGCAAATGGA
>NW_006924382.1:0-551 GCF_000298275.1 Orycteropus afer afer
TCATTGATTTTATAGGGTCCAAGCTCTAAAAATCTCATGAATTCCCAAGGGTGCCTCTTGGTCAAGTTCAAAGGGAACTGAAAAGCAGACACAGCCCATGATGTTGGAAGACAATACCAACTTCCCTACAAAAGTGACACTTCTCAATAGAATGCTGCAATGCAGAGCTCCAGTTATACAGCTGAATTTTACAAGTCTAAAGAGCTCCTTTTCTTGCTGTCAGCACCTCAGCTAAAGTTGGTTATTAACTGTACAAAAAAAATAAATAAATACCTCACTGCCCTCGATTCTGATCTGACTCATAGTGACCCCTCCTTGGGTTTCCAAGGTGGTATCATTACGGAAGAAGATTGTCCAATTTTCCTTCTGAGGAGTGGCTGGTGGGTTGGATCCACCAGCCTTCTGGTTAGCAGTCAAATGCCTTAGGCATGGTGGTCTAGTGCCTAAGGCATTTGACTGCTAAGCAGAAATATGGCAGTTTAAACCCACTAGCCACTCCTCAGAAGGAAGATTTAGCAATCTACTTCTGTAGTGATACCTCCTGGGAAACT
>NW_006924382.1:1616-2121 GCF_000298275.1 Orycteropus afer afer
AGATAAGTGTCAATTAAACACATCTTTCACTATAACATTTTTCTTATAATAAAATAAAATAATTACAAATGAACTGCTAGAGCCTACTGCTAAGTGTGACTCCTTGCTAAGTATTAGTCACAGAACCATTCACTTAATAGATCATTTTATTAGAAATGACCTGTACAAGACATTTCTGACTAAAGCACTCACTCAAGGTGATCAATTTGAAAGTCTTCTAAAACAGTCACTAATATATAGAGCTTAATTTTTTTTTTTTAATAAAACTGGATTGAAGTAGATACTACGTGGGATGTGACCAGCATATATACACATTACACATGCATTCTATGATGTGAAAGCAGAGCATAATATCATTCTAGTTTTTCATAAGAAAAAATTACACTAACTAGTGAAATGGTACATTTTAGTTATGATCAGAATAGCATAAACCTACCTGCTTTGTATTATCTTACATTCTATTATTATAACTACATATGTTGTTGCTGTTAGCTACCATCAAGTC
>NW_006924382.1:6994-8055 GCF_000298275.1 Orycteropus afer afer
CCTCTGACATATTATAGGAGTATGGGTGGTACAAATGTTGCAGGCACTCAGCTGCTAACCAAAAGGTTGAAGGTTCAAGTCCACATAGAAGCACCCTTGGAAGGCAGGTTTTGCTATCTACTTTGGAAAAATCAGCCATTGGAACTTTACAGAGCATAGTTCTATTATGATACATATAGTATTGCCAAGAATTTGAATTAAATCCAAGGAAACTAGTCTTAACAAACTATGTAATTTACTTATATATTAGCCTTACTGATTATTCTCTTACTTACCAGAATGGAAGTTTCACAAGATCTAGGACCTTTCTCTTCCCTGATCATTGATTTATCTAAAAGGGCTAGAGCAATGCTTGGCATGAAGTAAGTGCTTCATAAATGTTTGTTGGATGAATCAAGGGCCTTATTTTCAATTGCCTCATATGCATGTGAAAGCTGGACAATGAATAAGGAAGACAGAAGAAAAAGTAATACCTTTAGATTGTGGTGCTGGTGAAGAATACTAAAAATACCGTAGACTATTGGAAGAACAAACAAATCTGTCCTGGAATAAGGGCAGCCGGAATGCTCCTTAGAAGTGAGGATGACCAGACTTTGTCACACGTATTCTGGTCATGTGGTTGGAAGAGACTAGTCCCTGGAGAAGAATATCATGCTTGGGAAAGTGGAAGGTCAGAGAGAAAGGGGAAGACCCTCAATGAGATGGATCAACACAGTGGCCACAATGATGGGGTAAAGTGTAGCAAGAATTGTGAGAATGGCACAGGGCCTGACAGTGTTTCATTCTGTTGTACATAGGGTCACTATGAGTTGGAATTGACTCAATGGCACCTAGCATCAGCAAGACAATTTTTATTCTGGGGAGAAACATGTTGTTCTTCTTGTTGTTACATAAAGTCATGTATATAAGGAAACAAACAGACAAAAAATTACTTGTATTAAGTGATTATTTGAAAAGTGGTATCAGTAGAAAAGTGACGAGAGACTACCAGGTCTCACATGACACAGTGATAGAGACTCAAAATCAGTGAAAGCAAAAGAAGCTTTATTTAGTTGGTCATG
>NW_006924382.1:9799-10893 GCF_000298275.1 Orycteropus afer afer
ATGTAAGCTTTGGTAGAATTTTGAACTGTCTTCCAAATTTCAGCAGCTTTGTTAACTCCCTGGTTAAATTTATATAACAATTTAACCTGGTTAAAAATCCTTGCAAGTTCTCTTCTATTTTTCTTGAAGTAATGACATAGACACAACTGACATTGGCCACTGCACAAATTCCCCCTTATTTAGCTCCTAAATGATCAAGGACCATTCTATGATCTAATATTACCTGGTTCAATGACTCAGGGCTCATTCTTACTTCTTCATTTGCAGTGCCACTTGTGTTGGCAATGACCTCGTAGTGTGAGTTATGTTCTGTAGAGTCACTTCATGATAAGTGAACCCAATCCAAAGAGCTATTAGTCCTACCAATAATCCAAATCCTGCAATGAACAGTCCTGTTGCCCTTTTAGAACAAGAGTTAATGTTTAATTCTGTGCTTGAAGTGTTTGTGATGTTGAACATTTGGATTGCAGTGGCACTCAGCGATAAGTATCCTAAAGTACATTTCCCTTTGTGACTAGCTGGGTCCAATCATATTTGTGCTTAGACATACGGGTGAATTAGTGGCTTAGAGCAAGAGGCTCTGTTCACACAGCCAGATGAAACTGAGGCGTGCACAGAAAACTTGTCTAAACTTAGTCTGTAAAGGCTATCATGGGCTTCTCAATACCATGGGTCTATGGATTTCTGTTGCTCATAATGGAGAACTATTTGATAAATATGACATTTTTTAGAGGTCTAATCAGTTGAACATTTGCTTGATGATTCTATGAGAAGGGAGTGGCTATTTTCTGAAAGTCTCCCTAAAATCCACAGGGTCTCAAAGTATAGCATTCAAGGATGTTTCATGAACAGCCCCAACAGATGTCATTTGGTCTCTTACAGTAATTTCAGGTAGTAAGGTTACTGTATGCTTTGCAGTCTAAATGGTCATAGATAGTTAGCAACAGTCTTATTGCAACTATAAGAGCATACCTCTGTCTTGCAGAATTGATCAGGGATTTGTCACTACCCTATACTATTAGGATTGCAACACAATAGTGTAAAATTATTTCAGTCCTGTCCATGTCTTTTAAGGTCACACAGGGATTTCCCAG
>NW_006924382.1:11479-13559 GCF_000298275.1 Orycteropus afer afer
GCTAAGAAAACACTGATTCAACAACCCAGCAAGAGTAGTTATTAAGAAGCTAAGAGGAAAGAGTATAAAAAGGTCAGAAACTGTCAAGTCTAACATGGGCTGTGCTAATACAAATTACTATATTTATTTATCTCTTTTTATCTGATGAGGCTTTCTTAAACAAGTATTTTAGTCCTTCAATTGGCTCAGCTTTCCAACTGCTTTTGTTTAAATGAGTTTGCTGTTCCACTCCCAGATAGGGGCCAGCTTGATTCTGAAGTCTTGAGTACATACTACACCTTCTTACTGACTTTCACTGCTGTAGAAGATAGCAATATTTTGTAGGGCTCATTCCACTTCTTCGTCAGTGCCTTGGTATCCCACACTTTGATATATACCCAGCTTCTTGGTTGTGTCATGTGCAGGGGAACTTACGATGGCGAGTGCACCTGCCAGGTGGGCTGAACATACCAGTGGAGGGATTCAAATTTCTCTTGACATGTGCAGGTATGTTTAATGAATAACTTTTCCTTGTTCATGGTTAATATCAATACGTACATCTTCAGTAAAGTCTGTTCCATCTAAAAATCAGTACTGTTACATTATGGAACAAGGGTTTCCTATAGACCTGCTCTACATTTTACCTTGAGTTTGGTTCTAGGAGCCACTCTTACCATGAAGAGAGCCATGAGAAGCACTTTTGTCCAGACTAGCTTGCTTTGTTGGCAAATTTTGGTTAGGTGTGTTTTGTTGTCCTGTTCATTCTTTCAACATTTCTGCTGGACTGAGGTCTCCAAGCACAATGAAAGTGTTTTCAATTCATAAGTGGGCTGCAATCTGTTGAGTCAACTATCCAGTGAAATGGGATCTACTGTCACTACCAGGGACTGTGTAGTCCAAATCAAAGAATAATTTCTTCAAGTAGGCACTTTGCTACTTCAGTTGTTTTCTCAGTCCTGCAAGGAAATGCTTCCACTCAATTAGAAAAAGTATCTACAAAAATTAACAAATATTTGTAGTTACCTGGAACTCCTGGCATTTCAGTGAAATCTACTTGCCAATTTTCTCTTTGCCTCCAGGGTGGGGAAGTGGTATAAGTCTTTGAATTATTTTTCTATAAAAAACTATCACAGTGGGGGCAAGATTGTGGACTAGGTAGAAAGACTGCACAGACTCTCTTCAAAAAAGAAAAGGGAAACCAGTTAACACAGACACAGAAGATAATCCTGGACCCCTGAACTTTGAAGAAAAGGATATACAAGTGGACTAAACCCCAACTAGCAGAATTTGTGTGAAAATACCAAAAAAGGAAACAGATGGGGCTGCGGTCTGGCAGTGATCCTGAGTGATCCTGACAGCACAGACAGCTTGGAGATTCCCGAGTGGTGGTAAGACCTAAGAATTAACCTAAAAATCACCCTGCTAGCCAGGGACTGCATGGAGGACTGTGCATGGTGGCTGGGAACAAATGGAGAAGGTGAAGAGAAAGGTGGGCTGAACAGTGGACTTTTGCCGGTCCGGAGGGCACCGCCATTTTGAAGATTTAAAAAGTGGCTTGACTATTTTGGATATTTAAAGAGCAGCACTCTCACAGATTCCTGGTACTTAAGAACACGTTCTGCTTTCCAGCAACCCCAAGGACCCTCCAGACCTGCAAGACTGAAAAGTTTTTTGAAGGTTATTCAATAGTAATTTGTGTCTAACTGAGTAGGAGACAACAACAGTCCCCATAAGACACAACTATACCCACAACTCCTGCAACTTCACTTACTGAGTGAGAGCCACTACCTCCTTCTCCACCAACAGGCCAACAATAAGAAACCACCAGGAAGAGCCTGAATCACCCTTGGCTGCTCTTCACAAACAGTTAACAGAGATCTAAATACAACAATGCCATGATGCCTTGGAAAAAACAGACCATCACAGTCCACACAAAGAAGCAGGATAAAGTGGTAGAAAATGGGAGCAGGATACAGACCCAGAACATATCCTTGAGGAAGAAGCAGCACTGGAACTCTCTGATAAGGAATTCAAAAGAATTATCTTTAGGTATCTTCAGAGGGTTGAGAGACAGACCAAAGAAAACACAGAAAAAACCTTA
>NW_006924383.1:0-7242 GCF_000298275.1 Orycteropus afer afer
GTCAATTGATGTCTCTGGTTCCCTGTTTACAATCTTGTAGACTTATTTACTTTGGATACTTCCATAACTGGGTTGATTTCTGGGTTATGTCATCATGTGTATTAATGGTTGATTGTTGTTTGCTGTTGTTGGTCCTCTGTCCAAAGGACTCCCTTTAGCATCTCTTGTAGGATTGGTCTGGTTTTAACAAATTCCCTTAATTTCTGCTTATTTGGAAATCTCCTAAATTCACCATCATATTTGAGGAACAATTTTTGCTGGGTATATAATTCTTGGTTGGAAATTTTTCTCTTTCAGGGTTTTATATATACCACCCCATTGTCTTCTCATCTGTATGGTTTATGCCGAGAAATCCAAGCTTAGTCTTATTGGTTGCCTCTTGTAGGTAACTTTTCATTTTTCCCATGCTACTTTCAGGATTCTTTCTTTCTCTTTGGTTTTGGTGAGTTTGATCATGCTATGTCTTGGTGATTTTCTTTTGGGTCTATCCTTGTGGTAGTTAAGTTTGTATCTCAACTTGGCTAGGCCTGGTTGAGTGGCTGGGCAGCTTGATGTAGTACTCCCCATGATGAGACTGGCAATCAACTCCATGCTGGGATTTACCACAAGCAGCTGAGTAGCTGTCTTTGGGATGTGGTCTGTTTCCTGTATATAAGGAGAAGCTTTGGGGATAGTATCTAGCTTATGGCATGCTTGGACCCTGCATGTAGCCATGTCATTGTTCAGCAGCCTGCCATGCTCTGCCAACCTTGGAACTTACAATGGACTTGAATTAATGGCCTGCCATGTGGTTTGGTAACATCAGGACTGTGCTGTTTTATTTGTCAACCTTGGGCTTGTTAGCCTCAGCAGCCAGTAGCTGCTTGAGTGAAGAAAAGCCTCTAGCTTCAGTGGGCTGGAAACAAGAGGCAGAGCTGAAGCCCAAGGTCAAGGAGCTTTCACACAGCCCCTAGAGCCTGGCACATTGAATTTGGACTTCTAGCCTCCTGAACTGATAAATTTCTGTTTGTTAAGGCCATCCCATTTGTGGTATATTCTTGTCAGAGTGGCACTAGGTAACCAGAACAATCCTGTTTGGGGTTCATTGGACTTCTTGAATGGATATATTCTCATTTTTCCTCATACCAGGAAAATTGTTGTTGTTATGTGCCATCGAGTCGAACCCGACTCATAGTGACCCCTCCTTGGGATTCCGAGGCAGTATCACTATGGAAGTAGATTGCCCAACCTTCCTTCCAAGGAGTGGCTGGTGGGTTTGAACCACTAGCCTTCTGGTTACCAGTCAAGTGCCTTAGGCACAATGCTACCAGAGCTCCTACCAGGAAAATTGTCTTCCAACAAATCTTCGAAAATTTTCTCTGTGGTATTATTTGTCTCTTACAGTTCTGGAATTCTGATTACCCCTAGGTTATTCCTTTTGATGTTATCCCACATGAACCTTAGGCTTTCTTCATTTTGTTTTGATCTTTTTTCTGATTGATCCCTTTCCAAAGAAGTATAGAGGTATTTGCCTTCAGTCTCACTAATTCTGTCTTCCATTGATTCAATTCTACTCCTTTGCCTGTTCAATATGTTATCTATTTCTGAAAATTTAGTATTAATCTTCTGGATTTCTGTCTGTAGATTTTGTATCATTTCTAATTTTTCATTTACTTTGTCATTTTGTTCATGTATTGTTTTTCAAAATTGTACTAGGTTTTTCTCTGTGTTTTTCTCAATTTTGTCAGTGTTTTCCTTAATCTGTCTCTCAATTTGTTGAAGGTACCTAAATATAATTCTTTTGTATTCCATATCAGGGACTTCCAATGCTGTGTCTTCCTTAGGGATGTGTTTTAGGTCTGTATCCTGGTCTCTTGTTTCTCCTGCTTTATCTTACTTCTTTATGTGGACTGTGATGCTCTGTTGTCTCTGAAGCATTGTGATGTTTTTGTGTTTATATTGAGTTGGTGGTTGTATGTTAGAGTGACTTGCCCACAATTTTTGTTTTCTTCATTTTGTTTGTATGGTACAGCAGGGTACTGTGCTGTGCTCCTCTATTCACTATTTGGCAGCTCTTATACACTCACCACCTGTCTCCTTTCCCATTGTCTGCTTCCCATATGTCCCTGCCATCCTTGGAAAGTGGAGACTATTCTTAGATCCCTGGAATCCAAATGAGAATGTTGCCACTTTAAAATCCAAAATGGCCACTGCCTGAAAACATCCAAAATGGCTGTGCCCTTGGTCACTTTAAATATCCAAAATGGCTACCACTTGTAAACATTCAAAATGGCTGCATCCTCAGTCACCTTAAATATCCAAAATGGCCACCACTTGTAAATATTCAAAATGGCTGTGCCCTTGGTCACTTCAAATATCCAAAATGGCCAATGCTTGTAAACAATCAAAATAGCTACATACTCCAGACAGCTGAAAGTCCACAGCTAAAATTGTCTCTCTCCTTGCTGTTTCTCTTCCCAGTCATAGGCCACAATCCAGTTGTCCCTGCAGCCCTTGGTGACCAGGGCTGATCTTTAGGTCAACTCTCAGGTCCCAACATCACTTGGAAATATTCACGCTTTTGGCCCCACCAGACTAGCTGACAGTGCACTGCTTCGACTGTCTCCACACTCATTGTTTTTGTTCAGGTTTTTCCACTAATTGGTGCCTAATCCACTTCTCTATACTTCCTTTCAAAGCTCAGGGCTCCAGGATTATCTTCTGTATCTGTCAATTGTTTTCTCTTTTCTTTGTTGAAGAGGATCTGCATAGCTTGTCTGCCTATTCTGGCATCTTATTGGAAGCCTCTCTATGGGCAATTTATTGAATGATACAGGAAACAGCCAAAGAAGATGGAAAGAACACACAGAGTCACTCTACCAAAAAGAATAGGTCGATGTTCATCCATTTCAGGAGGTGGTATATGATCAAGAACCAATGGTATTAAAGGAAGAATTTGAAGCTGGACTTAAGGAACTGGCAAAAAAAAAGGCTCCAGGAATAGACAGAATACCCATTGAGATGATTCAACTAATGGATCCTGTGCTGGAGGCACTCACTTGCTTATGCCAAGAGATTTGGAAGATAGCTACCTGGCCAATTGACTGGAAGAGATCCATATTTGTACACATTCCAAAGAAAGGTGATCCCACAGAATGTGGAAATTATCAAACAGTATCATTAATATCACATGCAAGTAAAATCTTGCTGAAGATGTTTCAAAAATGGTTGCAGCAGTATAAAGACAGAGAACTTCCAGAAATGCAAGTTGGATTCAGAAGAGGATGTGCAATGAGGAATATCATTGTTGAAAGCAAAGAATACCAGAAAGATATTTACTTGTGTTTATTGACTATGCAAAAGCATTCAATTGTGTGGATCATAACAAATGATGGATAACATTGAGAATACTGGAAATTCCAGAACACTTGATTGTACTCATGAGGAACATGTAATAGACCAGGAGGCTGTTGTTTGAACATGACAAGGGGACACTGCATAATTTAAAGTCAAGAAGGGAATGCCTCAAGGTTGTATCCTTTCACCATACTTATTCAACTTGTATGCTGAGCAAATAATCAGAGAAGCTGGAATATATGAGGAAGAATGTAGCATCAGGATTGGAGGAAGACTCATTAACAACCTGCGATATGCAGACAACACAACTTTGCTTGCTGAAAGTGACGATGACTTGAAGCACTTACTGATTAACATTAAAGACTACAGTCTGCAGTATGGATTGCACCTCAATATAAACAAAAATCCTCACAACTGTACCAATAAGCAGCTTCATGATAAATGGAGAAAATATTGAAGTTGTCAGAGATTTCATATTCCATTGGTTGTACAATCAACAACAGTGGAAGCAGCAGTCAAGACATCAGATGACATATTGTATTGGGCAAATCTGCTGCAGACCTCTTTCAAGTGCTGAAAAGCAAAGATGTCTCCTCGAAGACTAAGGTGCACCTAACCCAAGCCATGGTAATTTCAAGAGCCGGACAATGAATAAAGAAGACTGAAGGAGATTTGATGCTTTTGAGTTGTGATGTTGGCAAAGAATGCTGAAAGTACCATAGACTGCTAAAAGAAGGAACAAATCTGTCCTGGAAAAAGTACAGCCAGAATGCTCCTTGGAAGGGAGAATGGCCAGACTTTGTCTCACCTACTTTGGTCATGTTGTCAGAAGGGACCATTCCCTGGAGAAGGATATCATGCTTGGTAAAGTTGAGGGTCAACAAAAAAGGGGAAGCCCCTCAACAAGATGGATCGGCACAGTGGCTACAACAATAGGCTCAGGAATAGCAAGGATCATGAGGCTGGCACGAGACTGGGCAGTGTTTCATAATTATACCTAGGGTTTCTGTGAGTTGGCGATCACTCAATGACACCTAACAACAACAACAACCTCCCCTGCAGTCACTGGCTCATTTCTTGCCTTTTATTTATACTTAAGTTCCTCAAAATATTTGACTCTACTGCTTCTAATTTCTCCCTGCCCATTTTCTCTTGAATACAGCCAGTAAGGGCATTTGCCTCCACAACTACACTGCAACTGCTCTTCCCAAGGACACCCATGACTTCCAAGTTACTAAATCCAATGGCCAACTTGCTGTGCTCTGCCATGACCTCTCCAGACATAGAGTCCTCTCTAAGACTCCTAGAGTCTCACGCTTCTTCTTTCCAGTTGCTCAAAGAAAAAAAAATTGAAATTATTTATGACTTTTTTCTCTCTCTAACATCCCCACAACAATTGAAAATAGATCCACATCAAGGATATGATAAAGAGAAAAACAAAGAAAAACCCTGAAAACTCCCATAGAGAGGTTTTCCTTGATCACTTACAAAGGATCAAGAATCAGAATGGCATCAGTTTTTCAATAGCCATAATAGAAGCTAGATGGAATGGAGTAATTGCCTCAAAATTAAAAAAGAAAAAAAGAATCCCTCCTAGAATTTAACACTGAAACTCTCACATAAGTATGAGTTTACACTAAAGATATTTTTAGACAAGACTTATAGTCTTTTTACTAGTTATTCTCTCTGACTGGAAGGTTATTCCTAAGAATAACTTACTGTTAACTCCTGTACCTCCTTCAAGTCTTTTCTCACATATCACCTTCTCAACAAGGCCTATCCTGACTTCCTTCAGCCCTACCCCAATAGTCCTGGTCCAATATCTCTCTAAATCTAGGCAAGAAGACCTCTGACCTAGGTTTTACAGGGCCCAACATATCACACACACACACACACACACACATATTACTAAAGAATATATGGACACCTTTGTCACTCAGAATCTGGTACTCCAAGATGACACAGTGCTATCTAAATATCCATTGTCATGACTAACACCATTCAGACTCCAGGAATATGCATCTTTCCATCTCTTCCCTATGTCCTTGAAATTAAAGGGAATACCACAAAAGTTTGTGGATTGGACCACTGCCAACATCAAAGAGGAAAACCACTCTGGAGTGGAGGGGGATTTGAGCGACAAATTAATTAACTTGTCAAATCTTTTATCTCAGATAGCATGAATGCATTAGATTCTTACATAACTAAGATTTTCTAGTGGTGCTACACAACCATTTTCTTCCTTCTTTTTGAATTCTAATTTGTGGTACCAGGGTACTGACAAATTCAAGATATATTCACAGCAGATACACATGGAAGGTAAAGCATATTTTGCAATATTATACAATACATATTGTTCTTGAACTTGCATATATGTAGGTCTAGGCAACCTGAGTGTGTGACAGTAATTAGATGGGCTCAGACCCCAAGCAGGAAAAGTCAGCCAGAGTTGACAGCTGGAACAGATAAGAGAGAGAGCCCCCAGGCAGGAAGCTAAGGGAGATGAGCTTGTCTGTCAGTGTGTCATACTGTGGTGGCTTGCCTATTGCTGTGAGGCTGAAGGCTATGCCACCAGTGTTTCAAACACCAGCCGGGTTGCCCATGGTGGATGGGTTTCAGCAGAGCTTCCAGACTGACATAGACTCAGAAGAAGGAAGAGGCCATCTACTTCTCAAAAAATTTACCAGTGAAAACCTTATGAATAGTAGTGAAACACTGTCTGATATATCAATGAACAACTTTATAAATAGATCTGAAATACTGTCTGATACTACACTGGAAGATGAGCCCCTCAGGTTGGAAGGCACTCAAAATATGACTGAGAAAGAGCTGCCTCATCAGAGGAGAGTCAACTTTAATGATATGGATAAAGTAGAACTTTCAGGACCTCCATTTGCTGGTGTGGCACAACTCAAAATGAGAAGAAACAACTGCAAACATCCATTAATAATCGTAAAATGGAAAGTACAAAGTATGAATCTAGGAAAATTGGAAGTTGTCAGAAATGAAATGGAACACATAAAGATTGATATCCTAGGCATTAATGAGCTGAAATGGACCTGTTTTGGCCATTTTGAATCAGACAACCATATGATCTACAATTCTGGGAATGACAAATTGAAGAGGAATGGCATGACATTCATCATCACAAAGAATGTTTCAAGAACTATCCTAAAGTATGATGCTGTCAGTGATAAGATAATATGCATATGCCTACAAGGAAGGCAGGAGCTCTGGTAGCATAGTGCCTAAAGCACTTGACTGGTAACCAGAAGCCTGGTGGTTCAAACCCACCAGCCACTCCTCGGAAGGAAGACTGGGCAATCTACTTCTGTAGTGATACTGCCTTGGAAACCCAAGGAGGAGTTGCTATGAGTCGGGTCTGACTTGATGGCACATAACAACAACAAGGAATGCCAGTTAATACTACTTTTATTCAAATTGATGCACCAACCACCAAAGCCAAAGATGAGGAAATTGAAGATTTTTACCAACTTCTGCAGTCTGAAATTGACTGAACATGAGATCAAGATGTGCTGATTATCACTGGTGATTAGACTGCAGAAGTTGGAAACAAAGAAGAATCATTGGTAGTTGGAAAATTTGGCCTTGGTGACAGAAATGACACTGGAGATCACATGATAGAATTTTGCCAGACCAATGACTTATTCACTACAAATACCTTTTTTCAACCAATGAAAGTGGCTATACACATGGACTTCACCAGATGGAGTACACAGGAATCAGAATGACTACACCTGTGGCAAGAGGCAATGGAAAAGCTCAATATCTTCAGCCAAAACAAGCCCAGGAGCTGATTGTGGAACAGACCATCAACTGCTCATATGAAAGTTCAGCTTGAAGACGATTAAAAGAAGTCCATGACAGCCAAAATATGACCTTGAA
>NW_006924383.1:7872-10071 GCF_000298275.1 Orycteropus afer afer
ACATCATCCATGAAGAAAGCAAAAGGTCATTAAAAAGACAGGAAAGGAAGAAAAGACCAAAATGGATGTCAGAAGAGACTCTAAAACTTGCCCTTAATGAAGAGTATCATTAACAGTATCATTAATTTTGCATACAAGTAAAATCTTACTGAAAATGTTTCAAAAACAGTTGCAGCAGTATATAGACAGAGAACTTCCAGAAATGCAACCTGGATTCAGAAGAGGATATGGAACAAGGGATATCATTGCTGATGTCAGATGGACCTTGGCTCAAAGCAAAGAATACCAGAAAGATGTTTACTTATGTTTTATTGCCTATGCAAAAGCATTTGATTGTGTGGATCACAACAAATTATGGATAACATTAAGAAGAATGGGAATTCCAGAACACTTATTTGTACTCATGAGGAACCTGTACATAGACCAGGAGGCTGTTGTTCGAACAGACCAAGGGGACACTGCATATTTTAAAGTCAAGAAGGGAAAGCATCAGGGTTGTGTCCTTTCATCATAATTATTCAATCTGTATGCTGAGCAATAATCAGAGAAGCTGGACTATATGAATAAGAATGTGGCATCAAGATTGGAGGAAGACTCATTAACAACCTGCGATATACTGATGACCCAACTTTGCTTGCTGAACGTGAGGATGACTTGAAGCGCTTACTGATGAACATTGAAGACTACAGTCTGCAGTATGGGTTACCAAAAAAAAAAAAAAAAAAAAAAAACCTACCTCACTGCCATCAAGTCAGATTTGACTCATAGCAACCCTTCCTTGGATTTCCAAGGCAGTATCACTACAAAAGTAGATTGCTCAATCTTCCTTCCCAGGAGTGGTTGGTGGGTCTGAACCACCAGCCTTCTGGTTAGCAGTCAAATGCCTTAGGCACTACGCCACCTCAATATAAACAAAACAAAAATTCTCACAACTGGAGCAATAAGCAACATCAAAATGAATGGAGAGAAGATTGAAGTTGTCGAAGACTTCTTATTACCATGTTCTACAATCAACACCAATGGAAGTAGCAGTCACACTATCAGACAGCGTATAGCACTGGGCAAATCAGCTGTAAAAGACCTCTTTCAAGTGCTGAAGAACAAAGATATCTCCTTGAAGACTAAGGTGTGCCTGACACAAGCCATGGTATTTTCAATCACCTCATACGCATATAAGAGCTGGACAATGAACAAGGAAGACCAAAAAAGGGTAGACGCTTTTGAGTTGTGGTGTTGTGGAAGAAAGTTGAAAGTACAATGGACTGCTAAAAGAAGTAACAAATCTGTCCTGGAGGACCTGCAGCCAGAATGCTCCTTGGAAGTGAGAATGGCCAGACTTCGTCTCACCTACTTTGGTCATGTTGTAAGAAGGGACCATTCCCTGGAGAAGAGTATCATGCTTGGTAAAGTGGACAGTCATTGAAAAAGGGAGGCCCTCAATAAGATTGGTTGACACAGTGGCTACAACAATGGGCTCAGGAATAACAAGGATCATAGAGCTGGGACAGGACAGGGCAGTGTTTCATTGTGCTGTACATAGGGTCACTATGAGTCAGAGATGACTCAACAGCACCTAACAACAAGAACTAAACTCTTGTGCTGGACTCCATAGATGTTAGGATTTGATGTCTGATCCCTGTACCCTTCTCCACATTTCATTTTCCCTGGGTACCTATCACCTTCTAATGTTGTTGTTATGTGCTGTCGAGTTGGACCCAACTCATGGTGACCCCTCCTTGGGGTTTCCAAGGCAGTCTCAATATGGAAGTAGATTGCCCAACCCTCCTTCTGAGGAGTGGCTGGTGGGTTTGAACCGCCAGTCTTCTGTTTAGCAGCCAAGTGCCTTAGGCACTACACTATTTGCTTATTCATTATGTTTATTTTTATCACCAGACTCTCACTGCTAGAGTATAATGTCTTCAGAGGCAGAGATCTTGGATATTTTATCTACTGGTGTATCTCAAGTACCTAAACATTCAATGAATGAATGTCTGTCTTCTTTCAAGAAGCAACTGAAGGGGGATTCAAAATGGAGTCTCGCCAGTGAACACTGCGTTTTTTCCCTCTGGCATCTAAGAATTTTAAGAACTAAGTACAACAGTTTGAATTGAGATTTTTGGTGCTCTGAACAGCTCACCGAATCAGATCTCACCAAACACAGAAGAGCAGAATTGGAGGAAAGGCACAGGGAGATTTTTT
>NW_006924383.1:11626-12165 GCF_000298275.1 Orycteropus afer afer
TCTTCATTATTCTCCTTCTCTACCTTTTTTCTTTTAGTGACCTATCCCCAGATATTGCATATTTACCTGTTTTCTTTTTCTTTTCTCCACTTTTTCTTTTTTTTCTTTTTTTGGTTACTGCTCCTGTGTGATTTCAGGGTGTATTTTTTGTCCATGTGCTTTTAGTTTTTCAATGGTTATTCAATCGTAATTTTTGCCTAACTGAGTGAGAGATAACAACAGTCCCCATAAGATACATGTAACCCACACCTCCTGCAATTTCACGTACTGAGCAAGAGCCAGCACCTCCTTCTCCACCAGTGTGCCAAAGATAAAAAAAATACCAAGAAAAACCTGAATTACCATTGGCTGCTCTTCACAAACAATTAACAGAGATCTTAATACAATACCACAATGCCTCAGAGACAACAGACCATCACAGTCCACACAAGGAAGCAAGATAAAGGGGTAGAAATAAGGGAACAGGTTACAGACCAAGAACACATCCCTGAGGAAGAAGCAGCATTTGAGCTCTCTGATAAGGAATTCAAAAGAATTAT
>NW_006924383.1:13135-14398 GCF_000298275.1 Orycteropus afer afer
ATTTCAAGATTGTAAACAGGGAACCAGAGACATCAATTGGCAAGCGAGGACAACTACAAACAAAAAGAGGGAAAAGACTGTGCAGTTACAGACCTTCTAAATGGTGAGGAAGTTAAGAGAGTTGCAAGACAGAATAGACTGTTCCAAACTCAGGGAGAAAAGTGTAAATCATAGGGTAACATCAAAGAAAAATGATAAACCTTCATATTACAATAAAAGAGAGGACAAGCACAAATACCCAGCAAATACTAAAACAACAGCAACACAGGAAATGATAACAGGATTCATAAACACAATGAGCTCAGCACAGAAAATAACATGGAACAAAGAAACCAGGGATACCATGAAAAAACACATAACAAAGTGAGAGCAACCAAATCATACTTGTCAATAATTAAACTGAATGTTAATGGTTTAAATGCACCACTCAAGAGATGGAGAGTTGCAGATTGGATAAGGAAAAAAAACCTATCAATATGCTGCCTTCAAGAGACACACCTTAGAGACAAAGACCAAATTAGACTAAAAATCAAAGGTTGGAGAAAGATATATCAAGCAAATGGCAACTATAAGAGAGCAGGAGTGGCAATATTAATTTCTGATCAAATTGACTTTAAGACAAAACCACCATATGAGACAAGGAAGGACATTATATAATGATTAAAGGATCAATTGATCATGAAGATATAACCATAATAAATATCTATGGACCCAATGAAAGAGCCCCAAAATACCTAAACCAGACTTTAAAAGAGTTGAAAAGCCAAATAGATGACTCCACAGTCATAGTGGGAGATTTTAATACACGACTTTCTTTGAAAGATAGAACTGGAAAGAAACTCAATAAAAATGCAGAGAGCTAAATAATACACTCCACCAACTGAGCCTTATAGATATCTACAGAACACTTCACCCAACAGCAACACAATATATATTCTTCTCCAGTGCACATGGAACTTTTCCATGATAGACCATATGTTAGGCCATAAAGCAAGCCTTAATAAATTGAAAAACATTGAAATACTGCAAAGCATCTTCTCAGATCATAACACTATCAAATTAGAAATCAACAATAGGAAGATCAACAGAAAAAGAGTAAACACGAGGAAACTGAACAATATTATCCTAGAGAAAGACTGGGTAAGAGAAGAAATAAAAATAAAAATTCAAAACTTCCTTGAATCAAATGAAAATGAAAACACAACATACCAAAATCTGTGGGACACAGCAAAAGCAGTGATCAGAGGCCAATTTATAGCAATA
>NW_006924384.1:0-519 GCF_000298275.1 Orycteropus afer afer
TTTGGTCTCACTGTTTTAGATTACTTTCACATGTCTAAGTTCAATTTCTTTTAAATACTCTAGTCACATTCTTTTATTATAACCAATGAGCCATACTCCCAGTCACCAATTTAAAGTGAGAAAACATTCGTTAAAGTGCATATTAATGATTTTATATCATCAAGCCAAGGAATCAAAGTTCAAACCTCTATAATATTTTCCTTCACCTCTTTATATGATTGTTCTCGATAGTAAGTTGTATTGCTTCCTCCTGGAACACATCCAGATTCAAACCTGAAGTGCAAAAAATGATGGGCAGAGTTTCAGATGGAAGTAGTGTGTACTGTGGTTAATATTTCCTCACATGGTCAATGTGCAAAGTCAAGGAACAAACTTCCAGATACTAGCTTCTGGGTAGAATTAAATTCAGAGTGAGTATTTTTACAATCAATATTTAGGACTACACATCAACTCATGTCTCTTTTGAAACAACAGAAAATGAGGACCCAGATTATTCACCAATGTCCTGAGCATCATTTA
>NW_006924384.1:4276-7114 GCF_000298275.1 Orycteropus afer afer
GACTGGAAGGAGAGAGAGAAGGAAAACAGTGGTGCGGTGTAGTGAATTACATGGTGTGGCTTTTCTAGCTATAAGTCTTTGTAAACTCCATGGCGGAATCTGCTGTGAGCAACTGAGTAGCTTCTGATTATTAAAGTTATCCACCTGGGGTACTTCTGTTGAGAGCAGCACAAAGTAATTTTGGGGGAAGGTTGCTCTCTCTCAGCTGTATAGAATTCTGATGTTGGGATTGGTATAGAATTCTGACTGGGAATTCTGATGTTGGGAATGTTTTGATATCTAAAAACAAACATCTTTTCTTTGGTTTGGAGTCACTGTTAACTTTCCACAGGTTCTTTCCTCTTCTTTGGAAAAATGAAAACACACAGTACTTTCAAATGGAAATATTTTTGCTATTATGTAAAAACCAAACCAAGCACGCTGCTGTCGAGTCAGACCCGACTCATAGCAACCCCTCCTTGGGTTTCCGAGGCGGTATCAGTACATATGATATGACAAGCATATGCTGGTGCCTGGCTACCTCTCCTTACCGTTCCAAACAGTAATACAACTGCTGAATCCTGAAAGAATGAGAACAAATTTTGGAACAGAGCTCAAATTCTTAAAAAGTTCAGACTTACTGGACCACTTGAGGCTGCAGGCCTCCCTGAGGCTATCACCCAAAGGTGATCTTTAACAGATGAACCAAAAATAATCCATTGGGTCATCTTTTTGTTAAATGACAGACTGGATCATAGAATACATAACATCACCTGTGAGTACTGTCCTCCTTTTAAAACTAATCTATACGACACCAAAAGCAAATATGAGAAAGTATGAGGCAGGGAAACTAGATTATTGGAAAGAGAACATCCTGAGTGGAAATAATTACAAAGCTGACACTGTGAAAAATGTATCCAACATGCTTGAACAAATTGTGTAAAAATTGTTAAATGGAACCGAACTTACTGTGTAAACTTTCACACACAAAAAAGAAAACATAAAATACTATTTTTAAAAAAGTTATGAAATCTTCCATAAAAATAAAATCACTGCTATATGGTGATATATGGTGGCATAGTGCCTAAGGCATTTGACTGCTAACCAGAAGGCTCACTCTTCAAACCCCCCAACCACTCCTCGGAAGGAAGGTTGGGCAACCGTGGTGAGGCAGTATCACTACATATGGTATGACAAGCAAAGCAGAGATTGTGAGAATGACACCCGATCAGGCAGCGTTGGTTCTGTTATACTGAAACAACTCTAAGGCATCTAACGACATACTATTTACCGTGTGGGTATGTCAAGATGCTGAGAGGGAAACATTGCTATTATTTATGACTCTGAAGAAATAATAGTGATTTTTTTGTTTAAATATGTGAAAGTCCTTTATCTCCTAATTTGTCAAATTTGGTCATGGGTGACATAATCTAGCAGTAGAAATTCTGTCGAGAAAAACTGATCGTAAACATTGAGCTATTACCGCCACCAAACCAGAAAGGCAACTAAAGAGAAATGTTCTCAAATACAAGCAGAGGACCCTTCCCTCCTCTTTTCATTTTTTCAAAAAGCACAGTCAAGAAACTTGGCTGCCTTCTCTAGATTACCTGTGCAAATCAGATTTTGACAATCATCTTCATCTTTCTTCATGTGAGAGTCTATCAAATTTTTTTTTTTTTTTTTACAGAGCCCAAATCCATTGTTGTCTAATAGATTCCACCTCACAGAGTGAGGCAGAGTAGAATCATCCCCGGAGAGTTTCTGACTCTATAAATCTTTAGGGAAGCAGATGACCACATCTTTCTACCAACTGGGCTCCAAGCATGGAACTTTTGGGTGGCCGTGGAATGCTTTAACCAGTGCATCACCAACATGACTATAGAGACATATTTTCAAAACCTGATTTGGTAACAAACAACCATTTCAAGTTCATAAGTTTAGGAAGGAAGTACCAGGAGAATGTGAGGGAAAGAACTAATTCTAGAGCCATGTTCTAGTGTGGTACACTGTTATTAGGGTATTGCCACCTCCCAAAAGCTGAAAACTTCAACAGGAAATACAGCTGTTACCTTCCAAATACGCAGGCTTTGCGATTCAAAGGAAAATGGGTACCATCCTTTCCTGAGGGTTTGATGACAACAAGACGTTTTAAGTAAGCCATTTACTAAACTATGTGTATAGCACAATTGATGAAGAATTGGCAGATGTTACGAAAGGTTTACTGAAACAAATTGAAGAATAATTCTTCCACCTCACCAACACCTGTTTGAATAAAACAAAACGGGAAAGTGATTCTCAAAACAAAGGAGATACAAAGTAACATTTAGAGGACAAATGAAGAGTCTCTTGGGCAAGGAACTTACTGTCCTATGCCCAGCACCCACAACTGGAGATTTTACTTTGACTCCAATCTGAAATCTGGCCAGGAGACCAGGCAGCACCTGGAAACCAAAACCCTTGCACAGGCTGGAAGTTGGGCATAAAGTACTACCCTGTGTGGAGATTTTCCAATCTGTGTTGTTGGTGGTGGTGTCCTGTGCTGTGGAGTCAGACCCGACTCATAGCGACCCCTCCTTGGGTTTTCGAAGAAGTATCACTATGGAAGTGCCCAACCTTCCTTCGAGGAGTGGCTGGTGGGTTTGAACCGCCCTCCTTCTGGTTAGCAGTCAAGTGCCTTAGGCACTTTACTACCAGAGCTCCCATTCTCAGGCTGCATCTCCCAGGGTCCTGGCTTCACACGGGGGCAGAGCCCTTGCCAGTGGCGCCTGCGCTGCAGTTTTACTTGCCCCAAACTGGGACTGTCAGGGACTGCTGGGCCAGGAGTTGGAAAAATACTCAGGTGGCGCCTCCAACGGTCCG
>NW_006924384.1:7814-9936 GCF_000298275.1 Orycteropus afer afer
GCATCACAAATGACCTAGGCCCACAATGGGGCAGGCCACATGAGTGCTCCTCACAGCCCAGAAGTGCAGGGAGGATTAGGAAGGCGACAGAGTGGGGTCCCTAGGCAAAAGGTTGGAGGGGACATTTAGCACACCTTCTGGTAAAGTCACTATAGACAGAGCAGCCTGGATGGGGCACAGACAGACTCTGCCAGGATCAGGCCCTACTGGGCCACCTCCGCCAAACGGGGAAAGTTCAGGGACCCGACTGGACACTTGGAAATTCTAGTTTGTTCTCTGCTTCGTAAATCCTAACATTATACTCCTTTATCAAATGCTGTCCATTTTCCTTCTTTTCTGATGGCTGCAGAGTATTTATTCCGCTGTAGGAAGTCACAGTTCACATCAGGAATCTTAACTTCTTCACATTTCGTTTTACTATGCTTTGCTATAGGAGCTCTGGTAACTTAGTGCCTAAGGCACTTGACTGCACATAACATGCTTTCCTATAAAGAATACTATCATTAAGAAACCTTGTGAATGACAGCTTGAAGGGATCCTGATATACTCATGCCAATGAAGGAAAGCAGATAGAAAAGAATTTACTTTAAAAAAAAAAAAAGAAAGAAAGAAAGGGGAGCTCTGGGAGCATAGTGCTTAAGGCACTTGACTGCTAACCAGAAGGTTGACGGTTCAAACCCACCAGCAACTCCTCGGAAGGAAGATGGGGCAATCTAATTCTGTAGTGATACTGCCTCCACAACCCAAGGACGGGTCGCTATGAGTTGGGTCCCACTCAACAGCACATAACAACAACATTTTAAAATTAAAGGAAAAAAAAAAAAAAAAAACCTAGAAAATCCATCTATGTGGTTAGGAAGCACTTAGTGGTGGAAGCAGATGGAGGGAGAGAAGGTAGGAATTATAAAGGAGAACAAGGAAAATTTTGAGGGGGGATTGATATGTTCACTATGTCTTCTCTGGAGATGATTTTGCAGTTCATACAACCTGATGACATTTTACACATTAAATATGTACACTTTATTCTGTGCCAATTATAACTCTATAAAGCTGCTTAAAAACAAAGCTGGACGTGTTTTCCTAGAAATCCATTGGCTCAGAGATTGAGCATATGTAGTATTATATATGTATAGCCAAATAGCCCTTTAAAAGATCTTTGTGTATACACACACACACACACACACACACAGTGATTTGAGTGAAAATTTACAGAGCAAATTCACTTTCTATACAGCAGTTTACATACACATTGTCTCATGACATTGACTACAATTTACCACAATTTGCCTCTCCCAATTCCTACAGATAATTTCCTCTTCCTTGTGTCCTTTCCTCCATGCACTCCTGCCCCCAGAGCTGTCTCCTGTGTATAAACAGCCCTTCTTTCTCCCATGATTGTTTGCTCCAAAGAGTATATCTAACTTAGGAAATGTTCAACCTATATTCCTGTCTCTGGTTTGGCTGTAAGCCACCCACAGGTAGGGGGTTAATTCCAAATGATTTTGAGTTTTATTCCACATTGTTCTCCCTCTCTATCTGGGATCTGCTACATAGATCCCCCTCTGAGTGGTTGACAGTGGTGGCCGGGCACCATCTATTTCTTCTGGTTCTATAGTCATATAGGCTGAAGATTGTATGGTTTATCAGTTGCTAGGGCTAATTGATTCCATGAATCAATGATTTTCTTCATTCTTCTTGGCTCTGGTCAAGGAGAGACTCATCATTGCATCTATATGGCTGCTTGCAAGCTTTTAAGATACCAGTCACTAGTCACCAAAGTAGGAGGTGAGACATGTTTTGTGTAGTATGTGCGTTTGAGTATGGTCCCGAGCCCACAGGTTCAACTAATCGGTCCCTCTGGGTAGCTGTCTGTAACCAGGAACTGACTAAAATTTTGTCCCTTGTCAACTCTAATATACACCTGGGAATTCTGATAATACAAAAACACTTATAGGACCATTGTCTGCCAATCTTATACATGGTCTTGGGTACACTTCTCGCTTCATAGACATACCTAATAGTTCAACCTGTTCACCCATCGATCCAGCCATATACCCATGTTTGCCTTCACTGACAACCTAGTACTGTATGTGCAAAAGGGTTCATCTTTGTTGTCTGCACC
>NW_006924384.1:10990-11680 GCF_000298275.1 Orycteropus afer afer
TTTTTTTCCCAATCTGTAGGTTGTCTTTTGACTCTTGTGGAGAAGTCTTTGGAACCACAGAAAAATTCAGTTTTGAGAAGGTCCCATTCATCAAGTTTCTCTTTTGCTGTTTGTGCATTTTGGGTTATGCTTCATAACTCAAAATGTCTCTTTATATTAGGGCCCCTAAATTTGCCCCTAGTTTTTCCTTAAGGAGCTCTATAGTTTTAGTTTTCACACTTAAGTCTTTGATCCACCTGGAGTTGGTTTTTGTATATGGTGTGAGGTACAGATCTTGTTTCATTTTTCTGCAAATGGATATCCAGTTTTGCCAGCACCACTTATTTAACAAACATTCTCTTCCCCATTTAATGGATTTAGGCTCTTAGTCAAAGATCAGCTGACCATAGGTCGATGGGTCTATTTGTGGATTCTCAATTCTATTCCGTTTGTCTATGTACCTGTCAATATACCAATACCAGGCAGTTTTGACTACTGAGGCTGTATAGTAGGTTTTGAGATCTGGCAGAGTGAGACCTCCTACTTTGCTCTTCTTCTTCAGTACTGCTTTGATTATCCAGGGTCTCTTTCCTTTCCATATAAAGTTAGCGATTGTTTTTTCTATATCCCTAAAGAATGTTGATGGGATCTGGATTGGAATTGCATTGAATGTATAGATTGCTTTGGGTAGAATTGACATTTTCACAATGT
>NW_006924384.1:14145-15684 GCF_000298275.1 Orycteropus afer afer
CCTGATATTATCCTTTTTATTTCAGTTGGTTCTGTTGTGATGTCACCCATTTTTTTCTTATCTGTGTTAATTGTATTCTTTCCCTCTTTTCTTTGTTAAATTTGCCAGTGGTTTCTCAATCTTATTGATCTTTTCAAAAAACCTATTTCTGGTCTTGTTGATTTTTTCTATTGCCCTTCTATTTTCTGTTCTGTTGATTTCTATTTGAATCTTTTATTTTTTCCTTTCTTCTGGTGACTGTAGGCTTTTGTTGCTGTTCTTCTTCTAATTGTTGGAGATATTGGTTTAAAGTGTTGATTTGGAGTCTTTCTTCTTTTTTTGATATGTGATTTATTGCTATAAATTGGCCTCTAATCACTGCCTTTGTTTTGTCCCAAAGATTTTGGTATGTTGTGTTTCCATTCTTGTTTGATTGAAGGAATTTTTGAATTTCACTTTTTATTTTTTCTCTTATACAGTCTTTCTTACGGAGGGTGTTGTTCAGTTTCCATGTGTTTCCCCTTTTTCCATTGATCTTCCTATTGCTGATTTCTAATTTGATAGCATTATGATCTGAGAAAATGCTTTGCAGTGTTTCAACATTTTTAAGTTTATGAAGGCTTGCTTTATGGCCTAATGTATGTTCTATCATGGAAAATGTTCCATGTGCACTGCAAAAAAAATGTGTACTGTGATGTTTTTGGGTGAAGTGCTCTGTAGATGTCTATAAGGTCATTTGGTGGATTGTATTGTTTAGCTTTTCTGCATCCTTGTTGATTTTCTTTCCAGTTCTATCTGTCATTGCAAGTGGTGGATTAAAGTCTCCCACTATGACTATGGAGTCATCTATTTGACTTTTCAACTCTTAAAGTCTGATTTATGTACTTTGGGGCTCTTTCATTGGGTCCAATGATATTTATTATGGTTATATCTTCATGTTCAATTGATACTTTAATCATTATATAATGTCCTTTCTTGTCTTGTATGGTGGTTTTTGTCTTATAGTTAATTTGATCACAAAATAATATTGCCACTCCTGCTCTTTTACAGTTGCTATTTGCTTGATATATCCTTTCCAACCTTTGATTTTTAGTCTATTTTTGTCTCTGTCTCTAAGGTGTGTCTCTTGTAGACAGCAAGCATATTAATGGATTTGGTTTTCTTATTCAGTCTACAACCTTCCATCTCTTGAATGGTGCATTGAATCCATTAACATTTGGTGTAATTATTGACAAATATGAATTGGCTGCTGTCATTTTGTTATGTGTTTTTTCATGGTGTCCCTGATATCTTTGTTTCATATTAATTTCTGTGCTGAACTCATTATGTTTATGAATCATGTTATCATTTCTTTGTTACTGTTGTTTTACTATTTGCTGAATATTTGTGCTTGTCCTTTATTATTATTATTATTATTATTATTATTATTATTATTATTATTACGGTGATACTATATGCTACCACTTTGTTGAATCCTTCTATTAGTTCCAGTAGCTTTCTTGTTCTCTATGCATAGAATAGTATCATCTGCAAACAGGTATAGTTTTTCTTTTTTAAATT
>NW_006924385.1:0-634 GCF_000298275.1 Orycteropus afer afer
AAAAAAGAAAATATTTTCTGTGGAGGAGTATAGCAGTGGGTGTAATAATGTGGTTTGAGAGATGAGCAGAGGGCAGGGAGTGCAGGCAGCAAGAATATACCACATTTTCAACAAGTTTTTCAGAAAATAGAAAAGGGGAGATAGAGCCATGGTTTGAGCAAGAAGCAGAGAAGGGACATTTTTGTGTTTGTTTTTAGGGTAGGAGAAACTTAGAGGCTTAAAAAGATGCATTGGGGAGACTTCTGGTAAAATGGTGGAATAGGCAGACAATCTACATAGACCCCCTTCAACAAAGAAAGAGAAACCAATTGACAGAGATACAGAAGATGATCCTGGAGTCCTGAGCTTCGAAAGGAAGTATACCGAAGTGGATTAGGCACAATCTAGTGGAAAAATCTGAATGAAAACAGTAAGTGTGGAGACAGATGGAGCTGTGGACTGTCAGCTACTCTGACAGGACCAATAGCCTGAATATTTCCAAGCAGTGTTGGGACCTGAGAATTGACCTAAAGATCAGCCCTGGTTGCCAATGGCTGCAGGGACAACTGTGCTGGTGGAAACAGCAAGGAGGGAGACACCCTGAGCTATGGACCTTTGGCTGTCTGGAGGGAGCATTTTGAATGTTTACAAGTGG
>NW_006924385.1:734-1497 GCF_000298275.1 Orycteropus afer afer
TAGTGATATTGCCACAAAAACACAAGGAGGGGTTGCTATTGAGTTGGAACCAACTCGGTGGCAGTGAGTTTGGTTTTTGGTTTTTGGAGTATCCCCTTGTTCTATTCAAATGACTGCCTCTTGGTTTGTATACAGGTACCTCATGAGCACAAAAGTATTCTGGAATTCCAATTCTTTGAAATGTTGTCCATAATTTATTATGATCCACATAGTAGAGTGATGCCTTTGAATAGTCAATAAAACACAGGTAAACATCTTTCTGGTATTCTTTGCTTCAGCAAAGATCCATCTGACATCAGCAATGATATTCCTCATTCCACCTCCTCCTTTGATTCCAGCTTCAATTTCTGGGAATTCTCTACATACTGCTGCAACCATCTTTTATTTTCAACAAAATTTTACTTACATGTGATATTAATGATATTGTTTGATCATTTCCATATTCTGTTGAAATTCTGTCTCCGTATATTTGTCTATTTTGGTCATTTTACATAAATGGCTTTTTTGACATGCTTATTCCACTTAGCATAACGCTTTTATAGTCACCTCCTGAACATGGGAAGTGAGGCAGTAGACAGCTGATTAGGGACACTTAGCAAGACTTGCAGGCAGTTAAGTTTAGTGATCATGACTGTTGTCGCTCCAGTCCACAGGGTTGTAAGATTTTCTTTCTGAAAAAGTGCATTAGTATTTGATTATTTAGATAGCATTTGTTCCTGTCAAGAAAGTATTTTCTGTGGAGGAAGGCAAATATACATTTTAC
>NW_006924385.1:4287-8538 GCF_000298275.1 Orycteropus afer afer
ACAACCAATAAAAATAATCTCTGATATCTCAGCAGAAACCATGCAAGTGAGAAGACAATGAAATGGTATATATAAAACTCTAAAAGAAAAAAATTTCCAACCAACAATTATATACCCAGCAAAACTGTTCCTCAAATATGATGGTGAAATCAGGACATATCCAGATAAGCAGAAATTAAGGGAATTTGTTAAAATCAGACAGACCAACCTTACAAGAGATGCTAAAAGAAGTCCTTTGAACAGAGAACCAACAACAGCAAACAACAACTGACCATAAACACACATGATGACATAACCCAGAAACCAACCCAGTTATGGAAGTATCCAAAGTAAATAAGCCTACAAGATTGTAAACAGAGAACCAGAGATATCTACTGACAAATGAGGAAAACTACAAAACAAAAAGAGGGAAAAAAATTGTGTGGTTACACAACTTCTAAATGGTAGGAAAGTCAAGACAACTGCAAGATCAGACTTTCTAAACTAGGGAATAAAATTATAAATCACAGGGTAACCTCAAAGAAAAATGATAAACCTTCACATCAAAATTAAAAAGAGGCATTATTGTAAAAAGTCAAAAAAAAAAGGTTTATATATGGAAGGAAACTTTCATTGTTCGTTACCAGGGGTTGGAGGGGAGGGGAGGGAACACTGCAAAAAAAAAAAAAAGTGCATTGACCCATGTCACTTTAGTTTTGTGTATTTCACTGTACATGAATTATATTTCAATAAAATGCATTTTAAAAAAATATGTGGAAAAAAGTCTAAAGAAACATTCCAAAATATTAAGTGTTGTCTCTAGATATTTGAATCATAGGTGATTTTTAAAAAGCACTTTTCTGTTCTTTGCAAATTTATACTCTGCAGTTCATGTACTAATTCTCATAAATACTTTTTAAATAAAATATTCTAAACCTAACTAAAAGTAAAATATGAGAAAGACCTATGCAATCAATCAGACTAAACCCACTGCCGTCGAGTTGGATCTGACTCATAGTGACCCCTCTTTGGGTTTCCGAGGCAGTATGACTACAGAAGTAGATTGCCCAACTTTCCTTCAGAGGAGTGGCTGGTGGGTTTGAACTGCCAGCCTTCTGGTTAGCGGTCAAATGCCTTAGGCACTATGCCACCAGAGCTCCTAGAATTAATCAGACTGGGGGAAAAAAAACGCATTGGTAGCTAGCTATGAATGTATTCTTATGGAGGTAGCATAAGGTAGTGGTAAAGAATATGTGCCAAATTCTGACTTTGACACTTACCTTAAGCAAGTTACCTTAGCTCTCTATGCCTCATCATTCTCACTGCTAAAAAAGAGAATAATTACAGTACTGCCTCAGCATTATTGCAAGTAAAAAGTGAGATAATATGTATAAAACACTTAGAACAGTAACTGGCACATTGTAAGTGCTCACTAAGTGCTATTATTATTATTGTCAAAATCACCTGCAGGATATGATTTTTTTTTATATTTTAGTAAACATTTTTTCCTGATTGTAAAAATGATATATATATTTTTTAAAAAAATGTTGTTGTTATGTACCATCAAGTTGGACCTGACTCATAGTGACTCCTCCTTGGGTTTCCAAGGCAGTATCACTGCAGAAGTAGATTGCCCGACCTTCCTTCTGAGGAGCGGCCGATGGATTTGAACAGCCACCCTTCTGCTTAGCAGTCAAGTGCCTTAGGCACTATCCTACCAGAGCTCCCAAGCAAAAATAAGGAAAAAGAAAACCACAACTGTGTCTCCCTTCCCTATTATATTCAACATTCTGGTGTATTATATAGCATTCCAGATTTTTTCCTGTTCATCCAATGGTGGTTTTCAAACTGTGTTTTGGTGTGTGTGTGTGTGTATACAACAGGGAGACCAGGTAAGCATTTCTACTGGGCTCTAGAGCTTTGCCTATTGTGACAGCTAGGGTCAATTACTCTAATACACATGCCTAATTTCCCAAACTCCATGATCCCAGGGAACATCAGACACACTGTACTCTGGCCCAGACCCAAGTTCTGGGGACCTTAACACATGAGGGATCTAGGCCCTTTTTCTGCCTGAGAAGGGAGCTCATACATTGCTTCTCTGAGGCTCTGATTCTAAGAACTCCCACTTTCTTATTCCCCTATGTAAAATACAGATACCCTGTCTCTGGCTGCCTTCCTTTCGCTCCTTGAAGCATGATACCTGGACTAGCAGTATCAATATCACTTAGAAGCCTGTTTGAAATGCAAATTATTGGGCCCCACCCCATATCTACTATATCAGAATCTAAATTTTAACAATCTCACCAAATGATTTGAATGTACATTAAAGTTTGAGAAACACTGGACTAGGTAATTTCTAAGAGCCCTTTCAATTCTAAAAATGAAGATTTCCTTAAATGTTTTTCAACACTAGAAACTTAAAGAACTTTCTCACCAAAAGTTTTATCTTTCAGTAAGCCATTCCCTTTTATGGAACAGATTGAGCTTTATAGGGGAACAATAGACTTTAAGCCTTCCTTAGGATCTCAATACATCTGATTCAAACATTAATTAAATAGTCTAATGATCAAATGAAGCAGGAAGCCAGGGCAGACAGCCAGATACAGGTTATAGTGGAGGGAACGCCCACCAAGGCAGGAAGCAGGAAGCCAGGGCAGACACCTGGATACAGATAAGGGAAGAGGGAGTCCCCACCCAGGCAAGAAGTGGGAGCCAGGGCACACAGCCAGATATAGGTACAGGGAAGGCCAGGAAGTGAGTGGAGCAGTTTTGGGAGAGCTAAGTGAGATGAACTTGTCTGTCAGTTTGTCATACTGTGGTGGCTTGTGCATTACTGTAAGGCTAGAAGCTGTGCCACTGGTGTTTCAAATGCCAGCAGGTTGCCCATGGTGGATGGGTTTCAGCAGAGTTTTCAGACTGTGACAGACTCAGAAAAAGGAAGAGGCCATCCACTTCTCAAAGAATTGGCCAGGAAAATCCTTATGAATAGGAGTGAAACACTGTCTTATATATTACTGGACACCTTTATGAATAGCTCTGAAACATTGTCCAGTACAGTGCTGGAAGATGAGCCCCTCGAGTCAGAAGGCACTCAAAATACCATTGGGAAAGAGCTGTCTCATCAGAATAGAACTGATCTTAATGATATGGACAAAGTAAGTCTTTCAGGACCTCCATTTACTGACGTGGCATGATTCAAAATGAGGGGGGGGGAAAAAGCAGCCACAAACATCTATCAATAACTGGAACATGGAATGTGTGAAGTATAAATCTTGGAAAACTGGAAGTTGTGAAAAATGAAATGGAACACATAAAGATTGATATCCAAGGCATTAGTGAGCTGAAATGGACTGGGTTTGAACCATTTTGAATCAGACAAACATATGATCTACTATGCTAGAAATGACAAATTGAAGAAGAATGGCATGGCATTCATCATCACAAAGAATGTATCAAGATCTATGCTCAAGTACAATGCTGTCAGTGATAGGGTAATATCCATCACCTACAAGGAAGGCCAGTTAATACTACTATTATTCAAATTTATGAACCAACCATCAAAGCCAAAGATGAGAAAATTGAAGATTATTACCAACTCTGAAATTGACCAAATGTGCAATCAAGATGTGCACTGGTGATTGGAATGCAAAAGATGGAAACCAAGAAGAATCATCGGTAGCTGGAAAATTTGGCCTTGGTGATAGAAATAACGCTGGAGATCACATGATAGAATTTTGCAAGACCAATGGCATATTCATTGCAAATACCTTTCTTCAACAACACAAATGCTGGCTACACATGGACTTCTCCAGATGGAGTACACAGGAATCAAATTGACTACACCTGTGGCGAGAGGTGATGGAAAAGCTCACTATCTTCAGCCAGAACAAAGCCAGGACCTGATTGTGGAACAGACCATCAACTGCTCATATACAAGTTCAAGTTGAAGGTGAAGCCAATTAAAACAAGTCCATGAGAGCCAAAATATGACCTTGAATATATTCCTCCTGAATTTATAGACAATCTAAAGAATAGATTTGATGTGTTGAATATCAATGACCGAAAACCAGAGGAGTTGTGGGATGACATCAAGAACATAATCCATGAAGAAAGCAAAAGGTCAATAGAAAGACAGGAAAAGAAGAAAAGACCAAAATGGATGTCAGAAGAGACTCGGAAACTTGCCCTTGAGTGAAGAGTAGCTACAGCAAATGGAAGAAATGACAAGAAAAAAGAGCTGAACAGAAGATTTCAAAGAGCAGCTCAAGA